>NC_056732.1:1080007015-1080009515 GCF_019279795.1 Protopterus annectens | reverse complement strand
CCAAGTCCCCTCTCAGCCAAGCACAAACCGCCACACTGTGGGAGTTCCTGGTGGGTCTATCCAAGCTGCATCTACTCCTGCTAACTTACTCTCCTCCTCCTCCTCCCCTCCCAACTTCAGGGCAAGCTTTGGAGTCGCCCGATCCAATAATAGCCTCCGGTGCCTTTCTGCTCTCTTATCTAAAGATACCCCTTTCTCTAGATCAGACCTTGCTTGGAGCTTTTCTAGTCTCTTTTGAAGCTGGAGAGTTCTCGAGACACAGTGAAATTCTGGCGAACCACATGAGTGTGCTTGACTTCCAGTTTTCAGAATAGTCGGCTGCACCCCGGGCTTCCAGCAGTGCAGGTGAGCTGCAGGCTCCAGCTTCAACACCCCTGGCAAGTTATCTTCTGGACTGAGTATATACCCAATACCCCAAAGCTTCTGTTTCAGTGAGCCGTGAATCCACTACCACTAAGGGTTAGTCTTGCCTTTGGGGCTCTAGAAGATCACCTGTCTCCCTTTGAATCCTCTATCCCATTTTCCAATAAAGGACAGCAGGACATTTGACACTTAGCATTACCCATCCAGGTAATTCCTGCTTCTGATACCTCCCCAGAGTACCCTTAGCACTGAGGAGGTTTTTGGAGGAGACTTTGCAAGATGGTAGCCATTTAGGACTCCCTTTGAATCGAATCCGGCCTTACAGAAGACCTTCTGGGATCTCTGCAAGGAGGGAGAGAAGGATCCCATGGTCATTTCCCTGAAGATGTCTCCCTTGGGGAGATTCTGCAGATCCTGCAACAGAGAGGCAGCTTCTGGCAGTACAGTTATACTCTCCAGCCCGGAAAGGAGTCTGTGTGCATTTGTAGCATTTGGTCTCGACAATCTACCTTCTCTGGGTGACTCTCTCGCACCGGGTGAGTTTCCTTCTTAGGTTTGATGTCAAACTGAGAGAGAGATGTGGGAGACCCCAGATTCCATTGAACCTATTCCAGAGACAAAATAAAATAATTACTGCCCCATCTGGACGCAGGGCCTTCTGGACAAATGGGGTTGCAGTAGATGCCACGTGGTCTTGGAGCAGCAGCAGCCAAGAAGGAACTTTCAGGAGAGAGAGTTAAACTATTCATCCCTCCTAGTCACTGTGATTCCAAGATGTTGGATAGGGATGCGAAGCAAGTGTTTTTCGGCTAGCTACCTTTTGTCTTATGCAAGCACTGAATTACCTTTCTCATTTAATCAGGTTGCAAAGGGGATCTCTGTGGGATCAAGGAACTGTCCTGGGAGCAGTAGCTGAGGGGTGCAAGAGAGAGAAGGTAGTTTCCCAGTTAGTGATCCCAATGCTTTTTAGCTGTACTCTTCCATGTAGCCTGCTATATAAGAAAATGGAAGTTAGGCTATTGGCCCTGAGGCTCTTACAACTCCTACCTCAAGAATTTAGCCTTATGTTCCAACAAGTCAGCACCCTATGCCACTGTTTCGAGAAGGCACATAGGTGTGGGAACTCAGAGGTGTATTTGTTCCCCATCCAGTTATCCAAGTTGGTGCTCAGGGCTAATGAGGTGCACTTGTACTTGATGATGTGGCGAGGGAGTCTATTCCATTGTAAGGGGGGGAGTCTCTGGGATACACATCTGTCCCACTCAAGTCCTGTTGATGTCAAGCAGACCAGGCTGAGATCTCATGGTGTTACTTTGAGTGGAGCTTGACTTGCAAATATCTGTCAGCAGTCCCAGCAATGCGGGTCTGAGATTGCTTTGTAGGCGCCAGGCAAAGGCGTCCCTTCTGAGGACTGTGCAGGAGACTAGAGGGACATACTTTCATCCTATCTGTGTAGGGTAGGATGTGTTTTGAGGCCCTGGTCTCCTCCTGGTGAGGAACCTCTGTGGTCTTTCCAGCTCCTGCATGCTTTGTGAGGTATTATGCTGAAAGCGACATTGTACCTGCCACAATGGGTCGCAGGGCGAAAGAGTGGCCAGGATGATGTCTATAGTGTTTCACTGTTGCAGCGTCATTACACTTGAAGCTATCCTGGCTGGCAGTGGCTACCCTGCAGAGTCGGCCTGAATTCCAAAGTCTTGGTCTCAAGGCCGGTTGTTATTGCTCTTCCCTGATCGCCAGTGCTGGATAGGGAGGCAAAGATGCAGCCAACGGGCCATTTTCTTCTTAGTTTTTGTCGTGACGGGTGTCTGGCAAAAAGTAGTTCGCAAGTGCCGGGTCAGCCAATCTCCCTGAGATTTCCTTTCTAAAATTGAATTTCAGTATCCTCAAGAAAACTTGTATAGAAGCTAAGTACCCTTTGTACTGAGGAAATCCTTTTTCTTGCTCCAGACCAATGTCAGAAAAAAAGTTAATTAATTGTGGGGAGCTTCTTGTGGGAAGCAAATACTCCCATAAGGATTTTCACTCTTACTGTATCTCCTTGCTCTAGGGTCTCCCCTGACCACACGAGACGTTAAAGTTAGTTGTCAAGTTTTGTGCTAGATTTAACTAACGCATCTATGCTAAGCTGGCCATT
>NC_056732.1:1079934515-1080002015 GCF_019279795.1 Protopterus annectens | reverse complement strand
AGGTTGCAAAGGGATCTCTGTGATCAAGGAACTGTCCGGAGCAGTAGCTGAGGGTGCAAGAGAGAGAAGGTAGTTTCCCAGTTAGTGATCCTACGTTTTTTTAGCTTACTCTTCCATGTAGCTCATAAGAAAATGGGAAGTTAGGCTATTGGCCCTGAGGCTCTTACAAATCTCACCAAGAATTTAGCCCATGTTCCAACAAGTCAGCACCCTATGCCACTGTCGAGCAGGCACATAGGTGGAATCAGAGGGGTGTATTTTCTGTTCCCCATCCAGTTATCCAAGTTGTGCTCAGGGTTAATGAGGTACTGTACTTGATGTGGCGAGGGAGTCTATTCCACAAAAGGGGGAGTCTCTGGGACACACATCTGTCCCACCAAGTCCTGTTGATGTCACAGACCAGGTTGAGATCTCACATGGGTGTTACTTGAGTGGAGCTTGACTTGCAAATATTCAGCAGTCCCAGCAATGCGGGGTCTGAGATTGCTTTGTATGCCAGGCAAAGGTCCCTTCTGAGGACTGTGTAGGAGACTAGAGGGACATACTTTCTATCCTATCTGTGTAGGGTAGATGTTTTGAGGCCCTGGCTCCTCCTGGTGAGGAACCTCTGTGGTCTTTCCAGCTCCTGCATGCGCTTTGTGAGGTACATGCTGAAAGGACATTGTACTCAATAATGGGTCTTGTAAGGAAAGAGTACAGGGATGATGTTCATAGTGTTTCACTGTTGCAGTCATTACACTTGGGTTATCCTGCTGGCAGGCTACCCGCAGTCGGCCTGAATTCCAAAGTCTTGGTCCGGCGTCGGTTGCTATTGCCTCTTCCCAGACGTCAGTGCGACAGGGGTATAAAAGATGCAGCCAACGCCATTTTCTTCAGTTTTTCTTGCCGCACGGTGCCCGAAGCAAAAGCAGTTCGCAAGTGCCGGTCAGCCAACTCCTGAGATTTTCAAAATTGAATTTCAGATCCGAAGTCTTGTATAAAGCTAAGTACCCCATTGAGGAAACTTTTTTCTTGCTCCAGACCAATGTCAGAAAAAGTTAACAATTGTATTTCTTGTGGGAAGCAAATACCTCATAAGGATTTTCACTCTTACTGTACTCCTTGCCTAGGCCCTGACCACGACGTTGCTAGTTGTCAGTTTTGTGCTAGATTTAACCAACGCACTATTAAGCGTCTGTACGATTTTGCTTTTCATTACTTTTGGCCGAAGGTTTAACTACATAATGCCGTCGGGTCAGCAGATGACCGGAGTTCATAAAAAGCACAAGGCAAAAGAAAAGGACAGGCATCTGAGGTCCAAAACCGATGAAGCCTCTTCTAGGCCAGTCGCCGGTTCTCAGTGAGGCGCTTTCGCAGCCCCCGACACCCACTACCTCAGAGCCATAGGCTGCCTCCGACTGCCACGTGGAGACAGCTAGGCCTCTGGATACTCAAGGTATTGGGCCTTCGGAAACTAATCCCTCAGGTGGGTCCGGGGCCACTGAGCAAACATCGGCTTCTGAGGGTGTTTTCAGGCCTACACAGCTTTATATCAAGCCAACTTCAGCATCAAAGACTAAAACCGTTTTAAAGACAAAGAAACCAGTACAGCACTCTCCAGGACAGACTTCCATGCCTAAGAAAGAAATGCTCAAAATGGCCGAAGACCTAATTACTTTGATCAGGGATTCCCATCCCCTTCCTGATAAGAGGCCTAGGCAAGACACTGAATATGATTCTGCTGATGAGGTTTCCATTTCCTCTGACTCCTCTTCAGAACAGGGATACTCTATTCTTCCATATGAGGATTCTGATGCTGAAGATTCTATTCCTTCAGCTTCTCCTCCTGAGGATTACTCATTTGGGGAAATCTTGCATACCATGAGGGAGCATTTCCACTGGGAGAGCCAAAATTATTCTGATTCTAAGAAAAGGCTCAGAGACATTTTTACTACCTCAGCACAGACCCCTTGCTATTCCTCCTGTTCTAGACATTGCAGATGTGTTTTCAGAATCCAGCCTATCTCCCAACTCTTTACCTCCTGCACCTGTTAAGCCAGACAAATACTACAGGGTGCCAGATTCTCATAAATTTCTATATAAAAACCCTGCAGCTGACCCAGAAACTATTTCACAGGGTCCCAAAGGGGTCAAGGCTGCTACTGCAAAAAAAAACCTTGTCCCCTCAGAGAGGCACTGGACAGATGGGGGGGGGAAAGGTTTACACTTCTGCCACCTTGGCTGTAAGGGCTTTAAATTGTCAATTGCATATGCTTAAATATCAACAATATTTAATGTATCTGTTAAAACAGAAAATGTTGACATTCTGAATGTGCTGAGAATAAGGAATTGCAGGATTTATTGCATGCAGCTGAACAAGTGGGAAAACATACTTTGCAATGTGGTTATGATTCACTGAAGGCCTCTTACAGGGCCGCTGTAACAGGCTCTGTCATTAGAAGGCATGCTTGGGTAAAGGAACAGACTCTGCCTGATCATCTTAAAGCAAAATTATTACATGACACTTTGGTGTTAAGGCAGAAAAGGTTAAAGAAAATGGAGGATAAAGCTAAATCTATGCAGACAGTGAAGGATTTCAGCTACCCAGATTTACCAGGAACTGGCCTTCTAAAAATTGGTCCTTTCCCGTGTCAGACAGGCCACAAAGAGGCAGATACAGACGCCCTAGAGGTAGACAACAGCCCCAGGGCTCATACAGGCCCAAACAGTGGGGTGCTTCTACCTCTAAAAGCGGAGAAGACAAAACACAGCCATATAGGAAACGGTCCCAATGACTTCCTCTTCCAATGTCAAGCATTTATCTTTTGGCAGCACCCTTGGGGGGAAAGCTAGCACTTTTTTCACAAAATTGGCATGATTACCAATGACAAATGGGTCTTAAATATAGTCTCTCAGAGCGGCTGCAGGTTCCACTTTCACACCCTTCCAAAGGCAAAAGGTATGCCAGACCTGCCACCCAATCAACGGGCAGAGGCACAAAACCAAGTTTCATCTCTCATGGACATGAGGGGTATTCAGCCAATGCCACGACAAGAGCAGGGACAAGGATTTTACTCAAGACTTTTATTAGTACCAAGAAAGGACAAAGCATGGAGACCGATTCTGGACCTGTCTGTTCTAAATACTTTTCTGGACGTTCCGAAATTCAAAATGTTGACTCTGCAGCAGCTTCTGCCCATGCTGGGCAAAAAGGCTTGGCTTGTAACTTTGGACCACAAAGAGGCATACCTGCATGTCCCAATCATACAGTCTTGTAGAAGATACCTCAGATTCATAGCTGGCTCAATGCACTACCAATTCTCTGCACTGCCCTTTGGCTTATCTACTGCGCCCAGGGTCTTCACAAAATGCCTGGCACCAGTAATTGCATTTTGCAGACAAAGAGGAATTCAAATATATCCCTACTTGGACGACTGCCTTATTCAAGCAGAGGCCAAAGACATTCTACTAAAGCATCTGGCGTTTGTAAAAAGATTACTAATTTGCCTAGGGTACACAGTAAACGAAAAGAAATCAAAACTAGTACCCTTCTCAAGAGATAATATTCCTGGGTGCAAGTTTAAATACAACTGCCCAGATGGCTTATGTCACACCAGACAAACAAAGGCAACTGACTTCTTACTTCGAAAACATGGCAACAAAGACCCAGTTATCTGCAAGAAAAATTCTGCAGGCTCTGGGCTACATGGCCTCCTGCATTCTGCTAATTCCATATGCAAAACTGCATAAGAGGAAACTACAATGGTACCCAAGTGTTTGGACTCAACATTGCCACAGCCTGGAATCCATTAATTTCACTCATTCCCTGCTTGCAACAGGAGTTTCGATGGTGGGCACAGGCCTGTCACCACAACAAGGGACAGCCATTCACTTTACCCACAGCCAGGCAAACACTAACAACAGATGCATCAGATTATGCCTGGGGGGCCCACATGGCAGGAAAATTTATTCAGGGCACATGGCCCCCAAGCCAAAGGCATCTACACATCAATCAAAAAGAGATAGCTGTACAAAATGCTCTGACAGCCCAAGGACCTACTTCATCCAGGACAACTGCTGATAAAGACTGACAACACCACAGTCGTGGTACATAAACAAGCAGGGGGGAACACATTCCTACCCCCACTGCAGACAAGCCATGATTTTGTGGAACACAGCATTGACTTACCAAGTACACCTGCAAGCACAATTCCTGCCAGGAAAAACAAATGCTCTGGCAGACGAACTAAGCAGAAACCTCATGGACCCTCACGAGTGTAAACTAGATCCACAAATCTTCAGCTTGATAAGGATTGGGGATGCCCAGATATAGATCTTTTTGCTTCCCCTCACAACTGCCAACTTCAGAGATTCTGCACAAGGACTTATCACAAACAAGCATGAAAAGTGGATGCTCCGTCATTCAGCTAGAACAACCTTACAGTATATGCCTTTCCTCCACTGCCTCTCCTCCCCAAGGTACTCCTAAAGGTCAGACAAGAGAAGCCACAAATGATTCTGATTGCCCCGGATTGGCCACACCAACAATGGTACCCAATCCTAAGGAGCTTGTCCCAAGGCCCAGCCTGGACATTGCCTCAAATTCCTCATTTACTGACCCAACAAAACAATCATATCCTGCACAGCCAACTCAGAACTCTAAATCTAGCTGCATGGTGGATACTGTAACCATTCAGAATACACCTCTCTAAAGCAGTTATGGGTGTCATTTTGGAGGCCAGGAGGCCAAGCACCAGAAAATCTTATGTAGAAAAATGGGAGAGATTCTGTGGAATCGGGCACAAGGAATTGACACGCTTGTTCCAAATATTCCTCAGATTTTAAAATATGTAACTGAGATGCTGGACAAAGGCCTATCCTTCTCATCAATTAAGATCCATGCCTCTGCCATTTCAGCTCATTACAATACAGACCCGCCTATTTTTTCCTACCCATTTCTTAGGCAGTTCCTCAGGGGGGCCAAAAACATAAGACCTCCAAGGAGAGCAGCAATACCTGCATGGGACCTCAATTTTGTCTTGGAAAAACTCACACTGCCTCCTTTTGAGCCAGCCAATACAGCAGAGATAAAATTCTTATAATGGAAAACAGCTCTGCTCCTAGCAATAACTTCAGCAAGAAGAGTCTCAGAGCTACAGACATTAATGGCTGTAGAACCCTTTATTGTCTTCCATCCGGACAGGGTTTCTCTAAGGACAAACCCAGCATTTTATGCCTAAGGTAGTGTCCAGTGTGGCTCTTAACCAAACCATTCATTTGCCTACTTTTTACCCAAACCCACAGAATAAAGGGGAGAGACTTCTGCATTCTTTGGACATACACAGACAGCTACGCTTCTACTTGGACAAAACTAAAGCTTTCAGAAAGACTGAACAACTTTTAGTGGCATATGCTGCCGGATCACAAGGAAAGGCCATCTCAAAGCAGACTATTTCAAAATGGATAGGACACTGCATTCGTTTCTGCTATTCACAACATGGTAAATCAGTGCCTACGGGCATTAGACCACATTCTACCATTCTACCATTCTATCAGCAGCCTTCCTCATTGGAGTACCAACCAAGGATATTTTGGAGGCTGCAACTTGGACTTTGGTGCACACTTTTACTAAGCACTACAACTTGCCTCACTCTAAATCCAGAGCAGGCTTTGCCACTGCAGTCTTGCAGGGCCTTATAGCCACTCCTAATTCTATTTAGACCCAGCCGCCCAACCTCAGCTTTGGGATTCAACCCAAGTGTAATGACTGCAGCAGTGAAACACGATGAACATAGTACAGTTATGTGCCTATCTTAAATGTAGATGTTCTAGTGTATTCACTGTTGCAGTCCAGGTTACCCACCATCCCCCTTTTCTTTTCTGGGACTTATCTGTACTTCTCTATCCTATGCAACCTATGTGGTGTATTTGCTTGTAAATGAAGGTATTGTTCATTTTAATGCATGCTTTTATTAGCAATGTTTTTTAGCCTACCCTTTTGGGGACACCTGACATCTGGGGCAAGAAAAACTGAAGAAAATGGCGTCTGCTGCATCTTTTACATCCCTGTCGCACTGACGTCAGGGAAGTGGCGACAGCAACTGATGCCGGACCAAGACTTTGGAATTCAGGCCGACAGTGGGTAGTCTTCCAGCAGGATAACCCAAGTGTAATGACTGCAACAGTGAATACACTCAAACATCTACATTTATGGTGGGTACACAACTGTACTACTACCTTGTCCCTGGATGAGATACCCTTACTAATGAGGTGGGCCATGTAGAAAGCTTTCCATACAACGGAGGCAATATGGTGGTCAAAAGTTACGTTTGCTGTCAACCTGGGTGCCCAAGTCCCTCACGACTGACTGTGCTTAGGATCTTATCAATCTGATAATTTTTGGGGATGTCACTCTCCCCAAAGGAGATGATGATTTTTTTTTTTTGGCATTCAGTTTGAGGGCATGCTTCTGGTACCAGTCATTTGTTTGGGTGAGACCCTCTTGATGGATGTCCACATCACTAGGAGAATTTGATGACAGCACCCAGCTTGCAGTCATCTGCAAACTTGGTCAACCATATCGCACTGGTTTTGACCTGCACCTCAGAAAAGTATATCCCAAACTGCAGAGGCCCAAAGACCAATCCCCGAGGTACACTGCTCATTACATGTCTACTGCTTGAGGTGGCTTTCCCTATTTTGACTAGGTGGGTTCTATCAGTCAGCCAGGTTGCTACCCATATGGTAACATATGGATTGATGCCTAGTTGAGAGAGTTCATCTATTATACTTGGGGAATAGTATCAAAGGCTGTGGCCAAGTCAAGGTAGGTGGTGTGCGCTGTCTTCCCCTCATCCATGGCCTTGGTGACTGTCTCAAAGAAGTTGACCAAATTTTAACAGGCATGACCTCCCCTTGAAACCAAACTATGTGGGATTGAGTGTCTGGAGGTTGTCAATGCCCTTGTTAGAGGTCCATGATAATCCGCTATCTTTCACTCAGCTGGGATGAAGCCGATACTCTGGCTTTGGCTGAATAGGGTGCCTAATGGTGCTGCAAGTTCCTGTCCGAGTTCATGTAGGATGCAGGCTGGGATGTTATTGGTTCCATGGAGACTGTATTTTTTGCCTTTGAGAGAGCAGTGATGACTTGCTCCCTTGAGATAGGGGGAGGCATGCAGGTACTGGGGGGTGTCCTGTTTCACTGATGCGTGGACAGAGGGGGTGAAATTTTTACTGCACCGGTCTGCCAGCAGGTTGGTTATATCTACAGCGTTTGTGTATGTGGTGTCCTTGACCACCCGTTCTGAGCAGATCTGGGTACTTCCTTTGAGATTTCGGACGTGTGAAGAAGGCCTTATCGTTGTCTTTAGTATATGTGGCCAGTTTGGACTCTGCTTTGGAGGATTTCACTAGTGCTCTTACTTCCTTGTTCAGGCTAAGGAGAGATTGCTTCTGATTAGGCAGCTGCTGCTCCTTGGTCTTGGACAGCAGTTTTTTTTCCCTTCTATTATAGCGTTTATTTATTGGAGATGTCCACCAGACAGATTTACTGTTCCTTGAGAAGGTGGATTTTGTCCTGTCTGGTATTCCTAATTCCATGCAGCTGTATAAATGCTCAAATACTACTTTGGTGTAAGTTTGGAAGTGTGCCAGTTCCTGTGGAGGGGGAGGAGGCTGTAAAGCTGTTTATACATTCCCTCAGGAGGGTTTAATCAGCTTTGAGAAGTTTTTTTTCTTTGTTTGATCCTAGTTGGAGTGGGGGGGGGGGTTTCGGGGGAGATGGTGACTTCGAAAGTGACTGCTTTGTGGTCAGATCTTACCAGGGATGATGACATGGGGACCTCCTGGTTAATACCAGGTCCAAGATATTTTCATCTCTTTTTGGGGGGTGTCAACCAAATGGTCCAAGGCATTTGGCATTTGCATTGACTAATTCAAGGAATCACTGGGCATTTGTGTTTTGGCATGAGTATTTCTTCCAATCTGTGGTTGGATAGTTAGTCGCCCAGGATCAGAGTAAAGGGTTGAATCTGGTTAGAATTGAAGAGGTCCAAATAGGTGGAGTGGGCTCTCGAGTCAATGTTGGAGGCCTATATCTAGCTACGATTTGAATAGGGGTGTTGTCGATTGTTAGCTTCACCTGAAGAAGTGTTTCCTGTGCATCATACTGTTTGACCAGCCTGGAGGTGTGTATGTCTTTTTATATATATTGCAACTCCCCCTTTTGCTTTGCTGCCCACAATTTGGGGTCTGAATGTATGATGTTATGAGTAACCTTGTCTGGCTGGGGTGATCTCTGCAGCTTTGGACTAGCTTTCTGTGACTGCACAAACGTCCGCATCTTCCAGGGTTAAGAATGCTTGCGATGAGTGCAGTTTCATGATGATCATCGTGCTATGCTGCTGCAGTCATCACACTCTGGTTATCCTGCCATCAGACAGTCCCTGCAGTTGGCCTGAATTCCAAAGCCTTGGCCCGGCGTTGCTTCTTCCCTGACGTCAGTGCGGCAGGGGTATAAAAGAGGCAGTCGATGCCATTTTCTTCTGTCTTTCTTGCCGCGCGGTGCCCGAAGCAGAAGCAGTTCGCAAGTGCCAGTCGGCCAGCTCCTGAGATTTTCGAACAGAATTTCAGCCCAAGTCTTCTATAAAGCTAAGTACCATATTGGGGAAACTTTTCTTGCCTCAGACCGATGTCAGACAAAGTTAATAATTGTATTTCTTGTGGGAAGCAAATACCTCATAAGGATTTCCATTCTTATTGTGTTCATTGCCTAGGCCGAGACCACAATGTTTCTGGTTGTCGGTTTTGTGCTAGGTACAATAAATGCACTATTAAGCTTCGGGCTGATACTGCCCGACATTATTTTGGCAGAAAATTCAACTACATCATGTTGTCGGAACCTCCGACAACCGCTAATTTTAAAAAACGCAAGGACAAAGACAGGCAGCCTAGACCAGATACCGAGGTCTCGGTTAGGCCTGCCGCTGGGTCTTCGGTATTCAGTGAGGCGCCTACGCAGCCCCTGACTACTGCAGACTTAGAAAATGCGACTCTCTCAGACAGAATCTACTGGGCCACTGGAGCCGGTTCCTCCAACTCGCGGACGCCAGCCCTGGCGGCGATCTGGAGACTATGGACAGGCTTTCGGTTTCAGAAGGTGTCTTTAAACCGATGACTCTCTCCGTTAAGTCCTATGCTAAGCTTCCAAAGGTTAAGAAACCGGGTCCACAGACTCCCACACAGGCCCCTATGCCTAAAAAACAAATGCTTAAAATGGCAGAGGACCTGATTACCCTTATCAGAGGTTCCCAACCCCCTCCTGACAAAAGGCCTAGACTGGAGGAAGATTTACCTCCTTCTGATCAGGAATGCATTTCCTCAGCAGACTCTGAGGAACAGGATGACCCCTTCCCTCTGTTTCCCCCCTGAAGACTTCTCTTTTGGGAAACCCTGCACACCATGAGAGAGCATTTCCACTGGGAAGGACAAGATTACTCTGACTCCAAGAAAAGACTCAAGCATAGACCCTTAGCCATTCCTCCTGTTTTAGACATTCTGGATAATGTCTACACTGAATCCAGTCTAAATCCACATTCCTTACCTCCAGCACCACCTAAACCAGACAGATACTACCGAGTCCCTGACTCTCACAAGTTTTTATATAAAAGCCCTGCTGCAGACCCAGAAACCATTTCCCAGGGTCCCAAAGGGGTTAAGGCCTCCACTGCTAAAAATCCACTACCTGCAGAAAGAGATTCCAGGGCATTAGAAAGATGGGGGGGAAAGTATATACCTCTGCCACTTTAGCCATGACGGCATTAAACTGCCAATTCCACATGATTAAATACCAGCAGTACTTGCTTACTCAGTTAAAACAGAAAATTATCCCTCAGACAGATCAACTAGATTTCAAATGGATGCAGGATTTGTTGCATGCAGCAGAACAAGTGGGAAAACATACCTTGCAGTGTGGCTTTGATTCTTTGGAGGCCTCATGTAGAGCAGCAGTCACAGGGTCTGTAATACGTAGACATGCTTGGCTAAAAGAGCAGACCCTACCAGAACATGTCAAAGCAAAGTTACTGGATGCTCCACTGCAAAGGGATGCATTATTTGTTGTCAAAGCAGAGGAAGTTTTAAAGAAAATGGAAGAAAAGGCAAAATCAATGCAAACAGAGTTTTTACAGGTGCAACATCCTCGCTTCAGCAGAAACTGGCCATCAAAAAACTGGTCCTTTTCTGCTTCAGACAGACCCCAAAGGGACAGGTACAGATGCCCTAGGGGCAGAGGACAGGCACAAGGTACCTTCAGGACTAGACAATGGCAAACAACAACTCAGAGGAGGAGACGACAGATCTCAACCCTTCAGAAAATAAACTCAATGACTTTCCTCTTCGCCTGCCAAGCAAAATTGCCCAGGCAGCACCTCTAGGACCACAAAAGAGAGGCATGCTAAATCTGCCAACAAACCAATGGGCAGAGGCACAAAAGCAAATTTCAGCTCTCATGAACATGAAGGCAATTCAAAAGGTACCTGCAAAAGAGCAGGGTCAAGGACTTTACTCAAGACTGTTTCTAGTACCAAGAAAGGACAAAGCCTGGAGACCCATCTTGGACCTTTCAGTTCTAAACACGTACCTGGACATTCCCAAATTCAAAATGTTCACACTACAGCAGCTTCTTCCCATGCTGGGCAAGGAGTCTTGGCTGGTAACATTGGACCTCCAAGAGGCATACCTGCATGTCCCTATCAGACAAGATTGCAGAAGATACCTCAGACTTTTGGCAGGCACAATGCATTATCAATTCTCTGCATTGCCCTTTGGCTTATCTACTGCACCCAGAGTATTCACGAAATGCCTGGCATCAGTAATTGCGTACTGCAGACAACGAGGAATACAAATTTATCCATATCTGGACGACTGCCTGATCCAAGCGGACAGCAAAGACATCCTACTACAACATCTGGCATTTGTAACAAAGTTACTAAATTGCCTAGGGTACACAGTAAACAAAAAGAAATCAAAAATAATACCCTCACAAAAAATAATTTTCCTGGGTGCCAGCTTGAATACAACGGCCCAGATGGCTTACCTCACGCCAGACAAGCAAAAACAACTGGCTTAGTACTTCAAAAAGATGGCAACTTCTACCCAGCTCACTGCAAGGAAATTCCTGCAGGCATTGGGGTACATGGCATCCTGCATTCAACTAATTGCGCATGAAAGACTGCATATGAGAAAACTACAATGATACCTAAAAAGTGTATGATCCCAACACAGACACAGCCCCGAAGCAAGTATAACTCTCATTCCCTGCCTTCAGAAAGAGTTTCTATGGTGGGCTCAAGCATGCCAAGCAAACAAGGGCCTTCCTTTTGTCTCACCTCTAGCAAACTAAACCTTGACATCAGATTCATCGGACTACGCCTGGGGTGCACACATGGCAGGGCAATGCATACAGGGCAAATGTTCTGCAAACCAAAGGCAACTACACATCAATCAAAAGGAGATGCTAGCTGCAAAAAATGCACCCAACAGCCTTCAAGGACCTCTTGCATCCAGGACAACTTCTAATAAGGACGGACAACACCACAGTTATGTGGTACATAAACAAGGAGGAACGCACTCCTACCCACTATGCAGACAGGCAATGGACTTGTGGAACACAGCATTAACTTACCAAGTACAACTGCAAGCACAATTCCTGCCAGGAAAGGAGAACATATTGGCAGACAAATTAAGCAGAAATCTGACAGACCCTCACGAGTGGAGACTACACCCGCAAGTATTCTCAATGATAACTCAAAGGTGGGGACCACCAGACATAGATCTGTTTGCCTCAACCAACAATTGCCAGCTACAAAAATTTTGCACAAGGACTTATCCCCTGGCCTGGAAAGTGGATGCCCTATCATTCAGTTGGGCAGCATTGTCATTCTATACCTTCCCACCTCTGCCTCTACTGGCCCAGGTATTACTGAAAGCCAGATCAGAGAGACCACAGATGATCCTCATTGCTCTGGACTGGCCACGTCAACACTGGTACCCACTACTACGAAACTTGGCTTGCAGCCCTCCATGGATCTTACCTCAATTCCCTCTGCTGTTAACCCAACAAAACTCTCAGATCCTTCACAGTCAACTAAGGACCTTAAATCTAGCTACATGGAAAATACCTTAAATTATCAAACAACACTTCTCTCAAAGGACATCCAAAATGTCATTTTGGAGGCCAGGAGGCCCAGCACCAGAAAAACTTACTCAGACAAAAAGAAGATTTTGTGTATGGAGCCAGGCCAGAAGCCTAAATCCTGGCATCCCAAATATTCCGCTCATACTCCAATATCTAGCTGAGATGCTACACAAAAGCCTTTCCTTCTCATCCATAAAGATCCATGCTTCAGCCATTTCAGCTCATTATGATACGGTTCCTCCCATTTTCTCTCATCCTTTGCTATGACAGTTTCTCAGAGGGGCAAAAAATATAAGACCCCCCAGAAAGCCACCAACTCCAACTTGGGATCTAAATTTTGTGCTGGAAAAATTAACACTTCCTCCTTTCGAACCAGCCTTTTCAGCAGAGCTTCAGTATTCGTCATGGAAAACAGCCCTGCTGCTGGCTATCACCTCAGCATGCAGAGTCTCAGAACTGCATGCTCTTATGGCAGTGGAACCTTTCATCATTTTCCATCAGGACAGAGTATCTTTACGCACCAACCCTTCCTTCATGCCAAAGGTAGTATCCAGTGTGGCTCGCAATACACTTGCCCACCTTTTATCCAAACCCACAGAGTAAAGGAGTAAGACTCCTTCACTCTTTGGACATTCACAGACAGTTACGTTACTATTTGGACAGGACAAAGGCCTTCAGAAAATCTGACCAACTCCTTGTGTCCTATGCACCAGGCTCAGAAGGAAAGGCTATTTCAAAACAGACCATCTCCAAATGGATAGCACATTGCATCCGCTTTTGCTACTCGCACCATGGGAAAGCAGTTCCTGTTAGTATTAGGTCTCACTCTACCAGGGCTACAGCAACCTCAGCAGCCTTCCTCCGAGGAGTCCCAACAAAGGACATTCTGGAGGCAGCTACCTGGAGTTCAGTGCACACCTTCACCAAGCATTACCACCTTCCTCTGTACTCAAAAACCAGAGCTGGGTTTGCCACTGCAGTTCTGCAGGGTATCTTAGCTGCACCTAACCCAGTTTAGTTCCTACCACCCAACCATAGCTTTGGGACTCTACCCAAGTGTGATGACTGCAGCAGTATAGCACGATGAACATAGTACAGTTTTGTACCTACCATAAATGTAGATGTTCGAGTGGTTATGCTGCTGCAGTCCAGGTTACCCTCCCTCCATCCCCTCTACCTAACAAGGCTTTTATTATATCTCCATGTACATCAACCTTTGGGATGCATGTCCATATGGTGTATTTGCTTACAACTAGTACTATTGTTTTTCACTAAGGTATGTTTTGCAAGCTACTTATTTTGCCTTCTTAGTTTGGGGTACCTGACATCTGGGGCAAGAAAAACTGAAGAAAATGGCGTTGGCTGCCCCTCTTATACCCCTGCCGCACTGACGTCAGGGAAGAAGCGACGACAACTGACGCCAGACCAAGGCTTTGGAATTCAGGCCGACTGCAGGGACCGCCTGATGGCAGGATAACCCAAGTGTGATGACTGCAGCAGCATAACCACTCTAACATCTACATTTATGGTAGGTACAAAACTGTACTTTTAGACTCCTAGC
Source organism: Protopterus annectens (assembly GCF_019279795.1). Taxonomy (NCBI): domain Eukaryota; kingdom Metazoa; phylum Chordata; order Ceratodontiformes; family Protopteridae; genus Protopterus; species Protopterus annectens. The sequence goes on along the minus strand of NC_056732.1, from coordinate 1,079,988,277 downwards.
GTTTAGCAATATGACCTTTAATTTATGTTTTGATGAAATGTTCATGTTTGTAGTTTTGACCTCATGACAGTGCCTGAAAAAGACACTGTGGCGGAGGCAAGAGTCTTTGCCAGGAGCCTAAAGCCCAAGGGATACAGATGCAGGCCATGTCTGGCAAAGCATCATGGTTTCAGTCAAGTCATCCCAGGCTGTCAGGTACTGGATCCCCTTGGAATGACGCCGGAAACTAAGCCAGTTTTTAAAGTCCATAAATTTCTATTTGTAGGCATCATTTTGGGTTACAGTAGAATGCTGCTTAAGGCTAGGAACATACCTGCCTCTGGGACATGCATTCAGCGAGCTCGATCATGTCTCTTCCTATAGTCCAGGGAGGTACGTCTCAAGTCATTCATGCCAACATGGACTATGACAGAATCCTAACAGTACTTGTTGAGACTTGAGTGCATAAGTGATGTGGCAGATTCTGGCACCCAACAAACTAACAATCACTTTCTCCTTATTCAGCCTGGTGAAGGGCACATATGTGTGTCTCACAATGGAGTCTCCTACGACTAATACGTCTGGTTTAATTTTAGGCTTTATCGGCTGTGAGAGAGGTGTGTGGACTGTGTGGTGGGCAGTGGAGTTCACCTGAGTTTTTTCCCTCCAAGATCTCTTGTTTGGGTATGTTTTGTTGAGGATCTCCGCATATGTGAGGGTGTGTTGCGTAGGCCTGGGTGGTGTGGTCATGTTGACATTTAGTGCCAGATATACTGGCTTGTTGGGGAGACAGCAATGACACTAGGTGCTTGATGTAATTGCATCTCTCACAAATTGTGTTCCTAGGTGGTAGTAGTAGAGGGTTGTCAGTGTACATGAGGCAGTTGCTACACTGTCACAGGATGCCCATATCAACCAGACTGGCAGGAGAAAATGTAGGAAGGTGTCCATCCATATTGCTCACAAACTGAGGGAGAGAGGCCAGAGAAGGCTAAAAGGGTAAAGCGTGGAAGGTCTAAGAGTAGTACTACTAGGTGATCACACAAGTGCTACTAAGGAAAATTTTGTACTGGAATACCTCACAAAGGGTTGCAAGCCACACAGTTGAAGCTCTGGATGCAGCAAACCTGTGTATAGACTATGCTACTCAATTTAAGGTTGAGCACAGTAAAAAAAAACTTTCAAAGAAGCACAGAGTAACCACTTGGACAAAAGAACAGAACTCTGTATGAAAAGATACAGTTAAAACATTAACAATAAGGCTGTCAACAAGCAGCAATAAATGCGACAAACTAAATGCAGTTGAACTAAGCACAAGCAGAAAGATGAAGTAGGAAGGGGCACAGTTTTAGTATAAAGTGAAGAGACAGAAGATCATTCAAGGTTGAGACACTAAAGGTGTGGGCCTTCACAACTTATCTCACTGTACACAGTAGAATCAGCTGATGTAATGGGACTGGGGGGGAGTGCCCAATATCAAATTTATATTAAAGGCGGGCAACTCAGTCATCATGCTTTAATACCACAACAGCAGTTGGGTAGGTATGTGGGATACACAAGATCAGAACAGAGGTAAGGATTGAATTCAGTAAGTGTAAAAACCAGTTACACAGTTTAAACAGATGTACAGCAAATGTTTTTAGTATCTTTTCCAGTCTCACAGCAGAGCAGTGTTAGAAGGCCTGTCTCACTGCAGCTTTGAGTAAACAAGTCAATAAGCACCTTTGGTATGTTTCGAGCCCGAGCCCATCACAATTGCAACACGCTGCATTAACCCACCATGCAGCTCATAGCACGTGCAGCTGAAGGAATGAGTAGAGTGGCAGCCTCCAGCATTTCTATGAGGTGGCATGCCTGAATGCACCTATGTGATTTTGCGAAGCCTTTTCAGTCTTCTTCAAAGCACTGGTTGATGGCACTTTACATTTTGTTCCCAGAGTCAAAGATACGCTATCCAGGTGTGAAAAAGAAGGTAAGACACACACTGCCATGGGTATCCATGTTTCGGCACCTCAAAGAATTTATCCTAAAGGTCAGAAAGGCAGTAGAAAAATGTGGTTCAAAAAGTGTATGGTCTTACCAAGACACATGTAGAATGTTTTCCCCCTCAGATGCAGAGGGAGAACAGTAATGGAAGATGGTGCCCTCGTGGCAGAGGAGGTCCGCAGAACCAAGGGTCCCAGGAGTCTTTCTTGAGGAAACCCTTTCAGCACTCCTGAAAGGAGGCCCAATTTGTCCACATCTGGAGGCAATTGGGGGTCGACTTTCCCTGCACGGGAGAGCCTGGCAAAAATGTAACTTCTGATATGTGGGTGCAGACCATAATATCCAGGGGTTAGCAAATCTCTCAGCATCCCACCAAATCAGAAAACCTCAGACGTTCCACCCAGTCAAAGGGAACAATCAGTCATTCAAATTCAAAAACTGCTTGGAAAGTCATCCAAGAGGTCCCCCGAGATCAGAGAGGATTCGGAACTTTCTCATGGTTCTAAAAGGGGACCGAGGACCAATTCTGGATCTCAGCAGATTGAACAAGTCAGTTCGATGTTGCAAGTTCCGAATGGTCACAGTTCTCTCCATACTTCCTTTCCTGGAACAGGATGATTGGATGTGCTCTATAGATCTTCAGGATGTGTACTACCATATAAAAATGGGCAGACATTCCAGAAGGTACCTACACTTCCGGCTGGGAGCCAGTTATTACCAGTTCAGTGCACTCCCTTTGGTCTCGCTGTGTCCCCCAGAGTGTTCACCAAATGCACGCCAATGGTCGCGGCTCACCTGAGATGATGAGGATTCTGGGTGTTTCCTTATTTAGAAGACTAGCTCATATTCTCCCCTTCTCCCCTACAGGCATCTACTTATCCATGCAAGAAATACTGATGTCCTTCTAATCACATGTTGCAGTATTCTGTACAGATGGGTTTTCTCCACTTGCTACCCGAACGTCCGGCCAGTATACAAAAGATTTCAGTCATTGTATGGTGCGTGGGACGTCTGTGGCCAGCAGAGTGTGGGCCATAAAAGTGACATCTGTGTACACCAGACCTCAGAACTTCTCAGCCTCCAGCTGAACGGCAGGTGTTCCTCACTCCGATAAGTACCCCATTGGGGAACCTTCTTTTCAGTTATTGTTTTCTAATGCTTGTTCATGTCATCCAGAAAGGGCATGTGTAAGTGCGGCCATCAAATACCACACAAAGGCACCCACGTTCTTTGCCTATTTTATTTAGGTAAATTGCATGACTACAAGGCCTGCCCTATCTGCCAGGCTTTTGTTCCCAAAAACCTTACATAGCCGATTCCACATGCCCAACTTATATTTAGAGAACCGTCTTAAACAGCACTAGGTCTGGAGGTTTCTTTGACTTGCCTGCTGAACTGCCAAAGAATGCCAAGACCGCAAGGCCTACTACTGTTGCTGCACCTCCAATGTCCGACACTGTCTGTGGCTGACGTCAGCCTGGTTGAATGTTCAGACTCCGGCGCTACCCCAGATATAGTGGGTACCTGTTCGGAAGCCACAGAATCTTGTGCGGAAGGCATGTTCATGGAGGCTTTGCAGATATCTGTCTCCAGTGCCAAGGGGGAACAAGGGCTATCAGCAGGCCAGTCAGACCCCTCTGTTCCTTTGCAGTTGTGCATTCTTCGTCTGTTCAGATGCCCGCTAGGCCTATCAAAAAGGAGGAGAAGTGGAAGCATGTATCCCCTGTTACAGAAAGTCAACCGGAATCCTCTCTAAGCCTATTTAATGGTTTTATGGCCCTGCGGCACCTAGGAGTTCCACATTCCCCCTCCAATTTTGAGCTCTAGGCCTCAGACCTCAGGCTCTTCACAGGTGGAAGAGTACTCCGATTCTTTTGAAGAATCTCTCTCCTGCACCTCTCAGCTCACTTCTCCCCTTGGATATGGTTCCCCAGAGGAAGAATCTGGTGATGCAGATTCCCCAGCAGAAGATCTAACCTTTGTGGAAACTGTGGAAACTGTAGGAAAAATAAGGGAACATTTTAGGTGGGACTCGTCTGAGATGACTGAGGTACAAAAAAGGTATTATGATCTCATCCAGATGGACTTCCCACCTCTACTGCTGTTCCTAACATTCTTCCAGCTTTTCTAGATGCTTTTTCTGCACTTGAACACAGATTCCCAACCCCCAGCTCCACGCAGACCTGATAGGTTTTATAAAGTCCCTGAAACAGCAACATTTCTAGTAAAATGCAAAGCTGCAGACCCGGCCACCATTTCTGTTGTGAAGGCTGCCAGCCTAGCTACCTAGATTTTTGTAAATAATTCTGTCATTGTAAATATTAATATAATCCACAGGCTTGGTTTGCAAATGTAGAGAACTGTATGTTATGATTAAACTATATGTTGTACTGAACTTCAAAAATGTAACTACAGTGCACTCTTCTGGAAGAAAGCTGATAAAGTCAAGCATTGTATGACTGTTTGATCTCAAGCTCAGAGACAGGATGTCTGGACTAAGGAATTCTTTCTATTGTGTTAGGACAGGAGATAATTACTAAGGCTTTACATGTAAAATGTCTCATCTGAAGTAGGAACTTCATTTGTCAGCAACCTTTGGTACCGGATCTGATCTCTGATCCGAGCCCGCAACTTATTTCACAGCTAATAGATCCAAGCTCCTAGCTCCTCTCCTTACCCATAACCCCCTGCTAACCCTGACTGACCTCTGATCTAGTTTGCCGCGCTTAGACTCAGCAGCTAGGTTACGAGCTCCTGCACAGATAAGTGGTTTTGATTTACTTATTTCATATAAATCCCCTTAAAGTGTGTGTGGTTAGGTTCCTTAGTATTAAAAACCTTATATTTAATTATTTTTTGTGGTAATTTATGTTCTCCTCCCCTCCCTTCACTGGTTCGTAGTGTGTGAATGTGCTCTTGTAAGTTGGGGCCTTACGTGTGAGTGTGGTTTTTTTTTTTTTTTTTTTGTAGTCAAAAAAAAAAAAAATTGTCTGAGGCCCCAAAATTGATTTTTTCCAAGTGCACCGAGTGTGGCTATAAGCTCTCACCGGCGGAGTGCCTTGGGGTTGAACACCTATCTTCTGGTTGCGCGATTTGTGCTGCGTTCAACCCCAGGGCACTGAAGGACAGGAGGTCGAAGCTGATCCTGGTGGGACTTTTGCCCCCGGATTTGGCTTCGGCCTTCGGTATTTCTGTGGCCACCTCCCAGGCCTTGGTGATGGCCATTCCTGCCTCTCTCCCCCCGGCCGGGACTCAAACTCCTGCTTCTGCGCCAGAGGAGGGGGAGGCCAGGAAGGAAAAGAAGAGGGAGAAGCACCACAAGCGGAGGGCCGAGTCCTCCGCGTCGGCCCCCCTAGCTAAGCAGGCTTCTCCCTCTAGGTCTTCCAGGTCTAGGTCTCCTCCTTCTCGGACCCGGTCTCCATGCTTTTCACCGGGTCCCGAGGAGGGGGAGACCCGATCTCCGTCGAGGTCATCGAGGCAGCACTCCCGGCCTGCCTCGGTGGCCTCGTTGAGATCAACACGCAGCTTGTCTGAAGTCGATTTGGACCGTGTGATGAGAAGGTTCATCCAGGCCCAAATGCAGACAGCGTCTTCCCGTCCTTTTCGCTCTGGGGTGGAGCTCAACACCCTATTTTGCCCAGATAGCTCCTTCTCAGACCCGATTCCTGGGTTCGGAGTGTTCAGAGCTGGGGTCAGGTCAGCACCGACTCTCTCCTCGAGCTTGCCAGATCCATTCTTGTCTGATCCGAGCTCTCGGAGCCATGCTCTGAGCTTCGGATCTGGGGGTTTAGTGTGCCTTCGGCTCCGTCCAGGTCGAAGCACACTGGCCTCTCGGACCCGTTGGTCTCGGTGCTGGCTCCGATCAGCCCTTCGGATCCGGGCGAGGGTCGGCTCTCGGATCCCACTGAGAGCGCCTCTCCCTCGACATTTGAGGTGGTGGAGCGGGCACTGTTGGCATCCAGGCCCCTGCTACGGCTCCATCCCGCACTCCCTCATTTGGGTCAGTCTTCCATCACTCGGCCTCAGGGACAGCCTGCTTTGTCGTCTCAGGTCATTCCACTGGAACAAGACATTGCTGGCGAGTCCTCGGACAGCCCCCCCCCCCCAAGGATGTTCCTTACAAGCGGAAGTGTAAGTGGAGGCACATGGACTCCCCCGAGTCTTTATACAGAAGGATTTGGATGATGGGGAAGGCTCCCCAAGATCACCCCTTGAGGATGTCTCCTTCGGAGACATCATGGAAATGCTTAGGATCGGGGGGGGCGGGGTCTGCCCCCAAGGCTTCCTCCTGGCAAATCCGTGTTCCTGGAGGCATTCGAAACAGGCCTGTCTACCTCTTGGGTGTCCCCTTCGGCCGACCCCCTGGTGGACCTGATTACCACCAGGGCGTGGAAGGAGCCGGACACTGTGGAGCCAGTTCCCAAATGCCCCGATAGGATTCTGAGCTCCCCTTCGGAGAAGTCCCACTGGAGCAAGGGACTCCCCGTAGATGCCATGTTGGTGGCGGCAGCAGTAAGATCCCTGAACTACATGGCACATGTCATTAGGATGCAGCGAGACCTTATCAAAGAGTACGCTGCTTCCCCCCGGAGTCCATGTCGGCGGAAGACGAGCAGTTGTATTCCACTCGCATGGCCACTCTAAGATCAATATTGAATTCCTCTACGCGGCTTTTATCCCATGCCACAGAGGGAGCCGCTAGAGCCAGCGGAGCAGGCCTAGTCATGAGACGTCGGGCCTGGCTCAGACACTGTGACTTCGCGGAACCCTTCAAGGCATAATTTGCGAATACCCCTTTTGATGGTTCTGCCTTATTTGGCAAGACCGTTCGCGAGACTTTAGTCCAGAGTGAAAAGGACAGGAAGACGCCGTCTGCCATCGGAGTCTGCTTCTCTGTTCCCCAGAGGTCCTTCTCCAAGAACCAAAAGGGACAGAAGATCTGGTTCCGGAAATCGCAGCATTCCCAACCTGCTCCGGAAAACCAGTCCTTCTGTGGCAGAGGAGGACAGGGAGGATGCTGCCCTAGAGGCAGAGGGGGCCCGAAAAATTTTGGGTCCAGAGAATCTTTCTCTGATCGGCCCACGCAGCAACCCTGAGGGGTGGCCCAACTGCTCCACTCTGGAGGCAGTCGGGGGGCATTTCTCGAGGCACCTGGCAGATTGGTAGTCCATCACAACGGATTGCTGGGTGCTTCATATCCTATCCAGAGGTTACCACATTCCCCTGTATCACGTCCCCAAAATCAGAAACCTCCCCGATGTACCACCCGATCAGAGGGAGGTAGCAGCTGCAGAGATTCGGCAGCTCCTAGAAAAAAGAGCCATCCAACCTGTCCCCTCAGGCCAGTTCGGATTAGGGTTTTACTCCAGGTTCTTTTTGGTGCCAAAAAAGATGAGGGACTTGAGGCCAATTCTCGACCTTTCTTCTTTGAACCTGTTCGTAGCCAAACAAAAGTTCCGGATGGTCACCCTTCAATCCATCCTCCCCTTCTGCGGGAGAACGACTGGATGTGCTCAATAGACCTCAAGGATGCGTACTACCACATTCGGATGGACAGACGATCCAGGAGCTTCCTCCACTTCCAGCTGGGAGCAAGTCACTACCAGTTCAGGGTCCTTCCCTTTGGTCTCACCACAGCCCACAGGGTGTTTACCGAAGTATTAGCAGTGATAGCGGCCCACCTGAGACTCCAGGGAATACAGGTTTTTCCATACCTGGACGACTGGCTCCTGACCGCCCCAACAAGGCATCTACTCCGCTCAGCCAGGGACTACTTCCTTCGACTTGCCCCCCGGCTGGGCATCACTATCAACATGGGCAAATCCTCTCTTGCGCCGACCCAGGTGATAGAGTTCATAGGGGCCAAAGTCGACACGAGATACCTTCTAGCATTCCTGACTGCGGAACGACTGCAAAGCCTGAGGCTTCATGTGCGGGCCATCTTCCAATTAGAAGCTCCATGGCGGTGGCAATCACTCTTCTGCCATTGGCTTGTCTCAACATGAGGGTCCTGCAGTGGACCCTTCAAGTCCAGTGGTCCTTTCTACACTACCCCCTAAGCCATCCTATTCCCCTCAACAGGGCTTGCAGGAGGGCTCTCTTGTGGTGGCTCCACTCCCCGGACCTCCATACGGGACGTCCCTTCTCCACGCCTCTCCCCCTCACCACGGTGACCACGAACGCCTCTCGCCTCGGGTGGGGGGGGGCATTGCTCAGGCAGGACGGTCCAAGGCACGTAGAACGACACAGAGACCTCTTTGCATATCAATGTTCTAGAGATGAGGGCGGTGCTCTTGGCGTTGCAGGCACTTCACAACCTTCTTCCTGTAGGAACTATTGCAATAGTCGGACAACATGTCAGTTGTCTGGTACATCAACAAACAGGGGGGAACCAGGTCCTATCCGCCATGAGAGTGTGGGAATGGGCGATCTCCACCAACCGCTTTCTTATTGCAACGCACATTCCGGGACGGTCCAACATACTAGCGGACAGACTCAGCCGCACCATCCTTTCACCTTATGAGTGGTCTCTCAATCCTCAGGTAGTGAAGCAGATTTTTGCCGTGTGGGGACAACCCTGTTGTGATCTCTTCACCTCTCCCTCAAATACGAAATGCAATGGCTACTTCGCTTTAATTCCCCCCTTCTAGGAATCCCCGAGAGACACTCTGGTGCATGCTTGGCCTCCCGGTCTGCTTTATACGTGTCCTCCTCTACCCCTGATGCTGAAACTCATACAGAAAGCCACTCGGTTGGGGAGCAGAATGATCCTCATTGCCCCATTCCGGCCTCATCAAACATGGTTCCCTTACCTGTGGTCTCACCTGGTGAATCCTCCTTGGATTCTGGATCCCCTACCGGATCTAATATCTCACCCACTAGGTCTCCCGACCCTGAATCTGGACAGCCTAAAGCTGACAGCTTGGCTGCTCCAGTTCCACTCCTAGTCAGGACTCCCGGTATCTCTTCCCCAGTTAAAGCCATATGAGTAGCGGCACACAAACCATCCACTAGAAGGGTCTATCTTAGTAAGTGGAAGCGTTTCTCCATCTGGGCGGAGCATCATAATTTAGATCCCTTCACAGCACTGTTGCCGACTGTGTTGGAGTTCCTTACAGGTCTTTTTCATCAGGGGGCTAGCTGCTCAACGGTCAAGGTTCAACTAGCAGCTATTTCTCATTACCATGTGGGACATGAATCAGGGCCTTTGATCACAGCAAAATTGTGCAAAACCTTTCTCAGGGGTACTTTCTTACTCAAACCCCCTATCAAAGACATTGTGTACCCCCTTGGGATTTATCACTAGTCTTACAGGCCTTGACAGCTCCCCCTTTTGAACCTGCCGCTTCGGTTGATCTTAAGTACTTATCCTGGAAAATGGCATTCCTGGTCGCTATTACTTCAGTGAAAAGAGTTTCCGAGCTTCAGGCCCTTTGTGCAAAACCTCCGTACTTGGCCTTCCACCAGGATAGAGTATACCTCAGGACCAGTCCCTCATTTCTTCCTAAGGTGGCCTCAGAGGCGAATATCAATCAATCTATTAACCTGCCTGTCTTCTTTCCTAAATATCAAAACAAAGGAGAATATAAATTGCATTCGTTAGATGTGCACAGACAACTGCGCTTGTACATTCATAGGACGGCTGGTCATAGACAATCTGACCAGTTGTTCATCTCCTTTGCCAAATTTAACTTAGGCAAATCTGTTTCTAAAGGCACTCTGTCATGATGGATATCAGTGCATTCTTTTGGCCTACGAAAGTTCTGGAAGGCCCACACCTCAGGCAGTACGTGCGCATTCTACTCGTTCCATATCTACCTTTGTTGCCTTTAGGTCTAGAGTATCATCGGATATTTGCTCTGCAGCTACTTGGTCCTCATCCCATACGTTTATCAACCATTATAAGCTGGATGTTATCTCCAGAGGGAGAGCATCCTTTGGCTCCACAGTGCTCCGGAACATCCTTCCATGAAGGCCACCCAAGATCTAGGTAGCTGGGGACTCTGTCCCAAAGGTTGCTGACAAATGAAGTTCCTACTTCAGATTAAGAAGTAATGTACTCACCATAATGTTCCATCTGAGTAGGTATCTTCATTTGTCTGCAACCATCCCCCCCTCCTTCCCCCTGACCTTTGGATTTTAGTTCTGGATGTCCCTTCCTTAGTCCCTTCGGGACGTATCTAGCCTGTTAGCTGCTTATATATGGGCAAACGTGATCTGAGGTCAGTCAGGGTTAGCAGGGGGTTATGGGTAAGAGGAGGAGCTAGGAGCTCAGATCTATTAGCTGTGAAATAAGTTGCCGGCTCTGATCCGAGATCGGATCCGGTACCAAAGGTTGCAGACAAATGAAGATACCTACTCAGATGGAACGTTATGGTGAGCACATAACTTCTTCTTATTGCTGTGTCTTCCTGCAGGTGTAGATTACAAAAAGGAAATGTAAATGTTGAGTTTCTGTGAGCCTAGGAAACTAAATCAGAACTTTTAAGAGTGATGTAATCTGAAATGACTCTGCAGTACTGTGTTATCAATTTAAGGACAGAAAGAAAGTAGAACATTTTTTGGATTTTGTCTGAAGAACCTCACTCACCAGTGCTCTGCCTCTATATGTAAGTAGTTTATTTAGAACTTAGTGTTTCCCTTAGAGAGAGATTATAGCCAGATTAGTCTAGCTGTAGGTGTGAGTGCGTGTGTGTGCCTTCTGTGGAAGGCGCCAGGCTGGCAACTCGACATTGTAGAACTCCACTGTCAATCATGAGCGGACAGGTGAACCGCTGTGGCGACAGCGATCCCTAACCGGGAAAAGCCGAAAGAAGAAGTCTAGCTGTTATCTATATTTGTCAGACTATCCTACAGTATCGGTTTAAAGCATTTTCCTGTGACTTCTGAACTCTCTATTGTCACTGTGTTGAATTGATGAGATTGGTCTTGCGTTTTTATTCTTTATTATTATTAAATATTTTTAAACCATTCAACTGTGGCTGTTTTGTGTACAGGTAATTTAAGCTCTCGAGTACTTGCATGTATGTAGTGATACTGTCCAAGCAACTCCAATAGTCTTGCTGCTCAGTCACGTTTACTATTTGGATAAGCCACTCCAATAGTTTTGCTGCTCAGTCACGCTTACTATTTGGATAACAGTAATATTGCACAGTGAAATTGGTCACCCTTTGGGAATGGCCTTATAGTAGCTGATATTAGTGGTGGTTGGCAGTGATTGCTACCTTGTAGTCTGGAGAGAAGGGGGCATAGCTGGAGAACATGTGCCAGCCTACCCCAGGAGTTGTCTGTATTTGTATGTAACTCTTATCTCATAGTGTGTGTCAGCTACTTGGTCAGGGGCATGAAGCAGTGGTTGGACAGAGGGTGCTGGAGGTTTTAGCTTGACCATTAGGCTGAGATCTGGACCCTATAGCTGTGCCAATGGGGAGTCTTATTTGGGATCTGGAGAGCAAGGCAGAAACCAGCCCCAGACTGACTGATCTCTGTGTGCTCTTAAGGGAGATTGTACTTTGCTATGTGTGTACTTGTTATCCCCCCAAATGTGCACATCCCTCACTGGCGCTAGTGGTGAGGATTGAGGCTCCTTGATTATTGAGCCAGTGCACAGGCATCACATCTGTCTCCACTGACAAAGCTTCAACACTACTACCCTTCTCCCTGCTGACAAGGACAGCAAAGCCATGGAGCGTTTGGGGAAGATATGTACACATTGTAACTCTGGCTTTCAGAGCAATCGGTTACCAAACACACGTCTAAATGTACTTAAGCCCTTTTGGATACAATTTCCAAACAGCTGTCTGACTTCCCAGACTCTGCAGCCAAAGTTCAACTGTCCTCCCTTATTTTTACCAAGCTTAGATAAGTTTAGTCCAACTGATGGGACACCACAATTGTTTCTCTAAAAGAATACTATGCATGGCATATTGTACAATCTGTTATGCATTCTATATAGGCAAGACTGAAAATATCTTAGAGACTATATGAGCACTTGTATGATCTAAACATGGGCAAAGATTCCAGAAAGGGGTGGTGATTGGGAAACCTGGTTGGAATATCAAGAGATGATATGGCAAATGTTTTTTGATGCCTGTGTAAACCGTGGTTTAAATAACCATCTTTCTATAGTTCCTGCCTTGAAACTGAAAGCAAACATTTTATAACATTATGTTTAGGAGATTCTATACACTTCTGTACATATTTGTGTACATATACTTTTGTAAATATTTTTACTAAATTGTGTTGTGCATATATGTATGTTAAACAAGAGTACACAAGTTTCTGTGATGTTTCTTTAAATTTTCAAACATTGTGTAATTAAATTGCAGCCGCTCACATTCAGGTTTTGATTATTTTAACAGTTTGTGACAATACACCGTTCTGATTTTGTTTCCATGGGTGAAACGAAAGTGCTTATTTAGTGTGGATATTTTGTATTAAACTTTTATACCATATTGGTTTGGCTTGGCCTTTTCTTCGCCTACAGGTGTATGGACCTTTACTAGCTTTCTTTTCTGTACTGCTGTGGTGTTTTGGCCTTTGTCCTCCCTTGATGTCCTTCATGGATGCATCTGCAGTCATAACAAATGGGTTGTCCTGTCGTCAGGCAGCCCTTCGGTCGGCCGGATTCCAAAGTCTGGGTCCGGCTTCGGCTGATGTCGCACTTCACCCGACGTCATCTCTGCTGGTCTTCGGGTATAAAGGCATCAGCTGACGCCATTTTCCTCAGTCTTTCTTGCCGCGTGGCGCCCGAAGCAGAAGCTGTTCGCAAGTGCCGGCCGGTCGGTCAGATCCAGAGATTACTACTACCGAATACTACTTCGAAGACTTCTAAAAAGCTAAGTACCCCGTTGGGGACTCTTTCTTGCCTCAGCCGATGTCAGAAAAAGTCAATAACTGTTTAACTTGTGGGAAACAAATACCTCATAAAGATTTCCACTCTTACTGTTTGCCTTGCTTAGGCCCAGACCACGACGTAGCAGCCTGTTCGGCCTGTGCTTCCTTCAACCGACGAACGCTTAGGCGTCGGTCGGAGTTTGCTGAACAGTTTTTCGGCTCAGATTTTGCGTACATTATGCAGTCGGATCCTCCGACTACCCAAATTGTTAAAAAACGCAAAGAAAAAGACCGACACTCGCAGTCCGCGGTTTCGGCCGAAACCACGGTTAAGCAAGCCGCGAGTGTCTCGGTTTCGGCCGAAACCGAGAAAACTGGTCAATCTTCAGCCGAATCCATGACTACTACTGAGGCTCCTGCTACCTTATCTGAATCCGCTTCAGAAATTTTGCCTACTACTGTGGTTCCTACTGATCTATCAGACACCATCCCCTTGGATATCTCTACCCCAGCACGTGGTGCTGCTAGGCCTCCTGCAGCCATGTCTATTAAGGCCTTTGCCAGGGCTAAAGCAGCCAAATCAGCTAAATCAGTGCCTGTTAAACCACCCTCACTCAGGCCCACTTCTAGTTCACAAATGCTTACTCTGGCAGAAGATTTAATATCCTTAATTAGGGGATCCCAATCTCACCCAGACAGGGCCTCTCAGCCCCCAGAAAAGAGACCTAGAGCAGAGCCCCCCGAGCATGTGTCCTCTGAATCTGCGGATGACTCAGACATTACAGACCAGCCAGAGGCTCCTTTCTCCAATTATGAAGATTCAGATGCTGAAGAATCCATTCCAGCTGCCTCTCCACCAGAGGAATTCTCCTTTGGGGAAACCTTACATGCCATGAGAGAACAATTCCAATGGCAGGGACAAGATTTCTCAGATTCAAGAAAAAGGCTTAGGACTTTTCTGCACTTACCACAACATAGGCCCTTAGCTATACCTCCTGTCCTATCTGTTGTGGACGATGCATTTAATGATGTCTGCACTGCACCTGATTCTTTACCTCCAGCCCCTGCCAAACCAGATAGATTTTACAGGGTGCCAGACACTCATCACCACCTATACAAGGCCCCACTTGCAGACCCGAAACTATATCCCAGGGGCCTAAGGCAGTAGCCTCGACCACAGCAAAAACCCTATTCCCTCTGAAAGGGAATCCAGGTCCTTAGAGAGATGGGGAAAAAGTCTACACCTCTGCTACTCTCTCAGCTAGAGCTTTAAACTGTCAGTTTCACATGATCCAATACCAAGAGTTTATGCTTGATCAGTTAATTAAAAAGCTGTCCTCTGATGAATCTTTAGATAAGAAATATGTATTAGAAATGGTGAATAACATCCAACAGGTTAGTAACCATTCTTTAAAATGTGGCTATGATGCACTGGAGGCTTCATTTAGATCAGCCATGACTGGCACAGTGATAAGAAGGCATGCATGGTTGAAAGAACAGGTCTTGCCGGATCATGTTAAAGCTAAGCTATTGGATGCTCCTATGGATAAGGCCAGTCTATTTGGGGAACCTGCCCAGCAGGTAATGAAGAAAATGGAAGAGAAGGCAAAATCTGTACAAACAGTTAAAGATTTCCTACAGGTTCAGCCCCCAAGGTTTAGCAGGAACTGGCCTGCCAAAAATTGGTCCTTTCCTGACTCCACAAGATCCCAAAGGGGCAGGAACAGACGCTCTAGGGGCAGAAATCAATCCAGAGGAGGTGCCTACAGAGGACGACAGTGGCAAGGCAATAACCGAGGCACAGACGCAACCACTGCCACTGCAACAGGACAATCACAGTGACTTGGCTCCGACTCCGCCTACCAGGGAGCTAATAGCAGCACCATTAGGCAGAAAGTTAGCCTTATTCTCGAAAAATTGGCACTATATTACAAAAGACAAGTGGATTTTGCAAACCATAGACCAAGGCTACCGGTTCCACTTCCACACTTTACCAGTAAAAAGAGGAATGCCAAACCTGCCCCCAAATCAAAAAATAGAAGCCCTGCACCAGACAGCAGAATTAATAAAGATGAGAGCTGTGGAAAGGGTACCAATAACAGAACAGGGCAAAGGATTCTACTCCAGACTCTTCTAGTACCAAGAAAAGAAAAAAACTGGAGACCTATTCTCGACCTGTCCATCTTAAACACATACATCATTGTCCCAAAATTCAAAATGCTGACCCTACAGCAACTTCTTCCCATGCTGGGCAAGGAGTGTTGGCTGGTAACTCTAGATCTCAAGGAGGCATACCTGCACGTCCCCATTCGACCAAATTGCAGAAGATACCTCAGATTTCTTGCAGGATCAGAGCATTATCAATTCTCAGCATTGCCTTTTGGCTTATCTACTGCGCCCAGAGTATTCACAAAATGCCTGGCATCAGTAATCGCTCACTGCAGAGTACAGGGAATCCAAATTTATCCATACCTGGACGACTGCCTGTTACAAGCGGACAACAAAAGCAAGCTGACAACAGATTTACAAAGGGTCATTTACTTGCTACAAGCCCTGGGATACACAGTCAACTTTCAAAAGTCAAGACTGATACCATCCCAGACAAGAACTTTCTTGGGCGCGGAATTGGACACAGTAAAACAGATGGCATTCCTAACTGCAGAAAAACAAAAAGAACTCCTCTTTACTTCTTGGCATTAACAAAGCAGAACAAACTAACAGCAAGAAAAGTTCTGCAGGCCTTGGGCTTCATGGCATCATGCATAATCTTGGTCTCACATGCCAGACTGCATATGAGAAAGTTACAGTGGTACCTAAAGAATTTATGGTCTCAACACAGGCACAGCTTAGAAACAGAAATACCACTAATCCCATGCTTAAAACAGGAGTTCCTATGGTGGGCTCGGCATGCCAGTCAAACCCAGGCTTACCCTTCCACAACTTTCGAGCAACCCAAACTATCACAACGGATGCCTCAGACCTAGGATGGGGGGCACACATGCTGGACAAATGCGTACAAGGACTGTGGACTCAGGACCAGCTGCGCCTGCACATAAACCAAAAAGAAATGCTGGCAGTAAAACTGGCAATCCTAAAATTCAGACCTTTCCTCAATGAAGGCCATTTGATGATAAGGACGGACAACACCACAGTCATGTGGTACATCAACAAACAGGGGGGCACTCATTCTTACCCCCTATGCAGAATGACTTTGGACCTTTGGAATCTGGCTCTCAGCTACAACATCCAGTTACAGGCAATATTTGTACCGGGAAAAGAGAACACCCTAGCAGACATTTTAAGCAGAACCACCTCGGATGCTCACGAATGGATGCTACACCCGGACATCTTCAAGGCCATCACAAAGAAATGGGGAATGCCACAAATAGATCTATTCGCTTCCCCACAAAATCACCAGCTCAAAAAATTCTGCACAAGGACATTCCACCCACTTGCATGGAAGGTGGACACTCTATCCTTCAGCTGGAAAGGCCTGACAGCATATGCATTCCCACCTCTTCCCTTGATGCACAAGGTACTACTGAAAATCGGGGAGGAACGTCCAAGGATAATTCTGATAGCTCCGAACTGGCCAAGACAACACTGGTACCCATTGCTGAGGAGCATGTCTCGGGAGAAAATGTGGTCAATACCCCTGATGCCTCTGATGTTAACTCAGAACAACTACAACATCATACATCCAAACCTAAAAACCTTGCAACTGACTGCCTGGAACATCACATAGCAGTAACTAACCCAGACCTTTCACAAAGGGTTAAAGACATTATCCTTGAAGCCCGCAGACCTTCAACAAGAAGGAACTATGCAGGAAAATGGAAAAGGTTCGTCATTTGGAGTACTGAAAGAGGAAAAGACGTGTTAACATAGATATTGCTAACATTCTGGAGTACTTGGCAGAGCTTCTACATACAGGCCTGTCCTATTCCTCCATCAAGATACATGCATCAGCTATTTCAGCAGAATACAGCTTTGATCCTCCTGTCTTTTCACATCCTCTACTCAGGCAGTTTCTCAGAGGGATCAAGAATGTAAAACCTCCTAGGAAACCACCATTACCAGCATGGGACTTGAATTTTGTACTAGAAAAGTTGACACTCCCTCCGTTTGAACCAGCAGCAACAGCAGATCTACAACACCTGTCATGGAAAACTGCTTTCCTACTGGCTATTACTTCAGCAAGGAGGGTTTCGGAACTACAGGCCTTAATGGCAGTGCAACCCTTCCTAATCTTCCATCAAGATAGGGTGTCCATGAGAACTAATCCTACATTTATGCCTAAGGTGGTATCCAGAGTGTCTTTAAACCAGGCAATCCACCTACCTACCTTCTTCCCCAATCCACAAAACAGAGGTGAAAGAATAATGCATACCTTGGATGTACACAGACAGTTACGCTACTACCTGGACAGAACCAAAGGTAACAGAAAAACTGACCAGCTCTTTGTAGCCTATGCAACAGGAAGGGAAGGAAAAGCAATTTCTAAACAGACAATCTCCAAATGGATAGGAAATTGCATAAGATTCTGTTACTCCTACCATGGAAAACCAATTCCACAGAACATAAGACCTCATTCTACAAGGGCTACAGCCACTACCACAGCTTTCTTAAGAGGAGTGGCAACCAAGGACATTATTGAGGCGGCTACTTGGACCTCCATGCATACATTTGCCAAGCATTACAATTTACCTCTATATTCTAGATCCCGAGCAGGGTTTGCCACTGCTGTACTGCAAGGGATCCTGACTACACCATAATTATTATTCCTCCTCCCCTAGTTTGGCTATGGTATTCTACCCATTTGTTATGACTGCAGATGCATCCATGAAGGACATAGTACAGTTTTGTACCTACCATAAATGTAGATGTCCGAACTGGATAGCATATGCAGTCAGGATTACCCTCCCTCCTTCCCCCCAGCTAGCTATTAGGAGGGTAAATACCCTAGGAGTACCGCAGAGGGGGAGTCTCTTATGGTGTATTTGTTTGTATATATGTACATACATGCTTATTTTTTGTGTTTGCCTTCTACTATTTTGGAAACATTGGCATTTATCCAAAATTTAGCTTTCCAAGAGGGCAATTGGCATCTGGGGCAAGAAACACTGAGGAAAATGGCGTCGGCTGATGCCTTTATACCCGAAGACCAGCAGAGATGACGTCGGGTGAAGTGCGACATCAGCCGAAGCCGGACCCAGACTTTGGAATCCGGCCGACCGAAGGGCTGCCTGACGACAGGACAACCCATTTGTTATGACTGCGATGCTATCCAGTTCAGACATCTACATTTATGGTAGGTACAAAACTGTACTTTTCACTGACTTCTTGGGGACATGGCCTCCTGCATTCTTATCAAGTGCAGCTATGATGCTGCCGTGGCCTCAGCCAGTAGCATCTCCCCTAAGAAGGCATTCTTGGTTACACATTCAGCCCCTCCCAGATGATTTTAGAGCTAAGCTGGTAGATGCTCCTTTGGACACCAAAGCCCTATTTGGAGCAAAGGTTGCAGACTTGTTCAAGTCCTTGCAACAAAAGGTGAAAGAGATACAGGATTTAAAGCATGTATTTGTATCCCCAATTCCAAACTTTCAAAGGAATTATCCTTCAAAAACTCTGTTCATCAGAAAACACCCTGGCACTGCTCCCTCTTCTAGACCTAGGAAAACCACCAGGAAACAATCCACTCCTGCTAGGGCTGCACCAGCTACCAGCCAGAGGATGACCTTTCAAGATAGGGCAGGTAGTGTGTGACTACCTGCCAACCTTTAATCTCCCACCCTCTCCCTCTGTCCCTGTCTCCTTATGACTCTCACTGCAAGTATGAAGACTCCTCACTTCAGACGAGTGGATTATTTCAATAATAGAGCTTGGGTACTTCATGACCTGGATCATTCCATCAAAGAGAGAGGGAATTCCCCAGCCCCCAAAAGAAAAGCTTCCCCTCTTAAAACCAGTGCTAGACAACCTTATGGCTCAAGGTTCCATCCAGCTGATCCCACAGTCGGTTATGGGAAAAGGCTTTTACTCCAGGAATTTTTTAGTTCCAAGAAAAGATGGGCCCTGGAGGCCATTTCTAGACCTCTCATATCTGAGCCTCTTCCTTCATGTACCCACTTTCAGGGCGCTTACATTGCCAACTCTCTTCCCACTTCTCCTCCCTCAAGGGTTCATGGCCACCTTGGACATCAAGGATGCCTATCTCCATATCCCTATAAGGCCCAGCTTCAGGAGGCACCTGAGGATTTCAGTGGCCTCCTCTCACTTTCAATTCTCTCCCTTGCCATTTGGGCTTTCCAATGTAACTAGAGTCTTCACCAAATGTCTGGCACCAGTGATCACCTTCTGCAGGACACGAGGGATCCAGATATTCCCGTACTTGGATGACCTGCTCATTCAGGCAGATTGCAAACAACCCCTCCTGCTGCAGTTACACAAAACCATTGCACTCTACAGTCCCTAGGGTTTTGAATCAATTACCCAAAATCCCAAGTGGACTGTACACAAGTTCAGTCTTCTGGGGTGCAGGAATCGAACAGACATCATGAAAGCCTACTTCCTCCTCAAAAGGTGGAAAACTCAATACATTATCTGCTTTTGGTTCTTCACACCAAAGAAATGACTGCAAGCCAATACCTCAGGCTCCTGGGCTATGTGGCTTCCACTATATCTATGCTGCCTTTAGCAAGACTTCACATGAGGAAACTGCAGTGGTACCTCAGGTCTGTTTGGATGCACCGTTCCCACCCCCTAGAGTACAGGGTGCCCCTCCTGCCATGCCTCAAGCAGAAGATACATTGGTGGCTGAATCAGGTGAAGGTCAACCCAGGCCTTCAACTCCAGCCCTCTCCACCAGGACAGATTATGTACACAGACACCTCTGACCTCGGTTGAGGAGCGACTCTGGGGCACCTAAAAGTGCAGGGAGTGTGGCCAGTACCGCACAGGAAAGAGCACATCAGTGTGAGAGAAATGAGGGTAGTATTACTGGCCCTGCAGGCCTTTCAACCCAGACTTCAACAGGAACCCCCTGAAGCCTTTTGCAGACAATATCACAGTGCTGTGATATCTCAAGCACAGGGGAACCAAATGTATCTTACTTTGCAGTATAGCTCTCCTTGTGTGGGAACTGGCCACCAGTCAGGGAGTTATTCTATAGGTGGTATACATACCTTCCCAACAGAATTCTCAGGCAGATTCCCTCAGCAGGTCTGTGACTGTGGCGCACGAATGAATGCTACACGGGATGTTTTCCTGGACCTGGTCCACCGATGTGGTACACCTCAAATAGACCTGTTTGCCTCCACCATTGACAGGCAACTTCCCTCCTGCACCAGATTGCCAGAACCACTGGCGATGGCAACAGATTGCCTTTTCAGTTTCATGGAAGAAGATGTTTCTCTGTGCATTGCCCCCCTTCCCTCTTGTTCAGAAGGTCCTGTTGAAGATCCAGCAGGACAGACCAAAAATCTTGCTGGTGACTCCCTGTTGGCCAAGACAGCATTGGTTTCCTCTCCTCATGCAATTATTCAAGGGCTATCACCATGTTACCCCTCAGAGTGGACCTTCTCACACAGGACAAGGGAACCCAAATTCACCCACAGTGGCAATCTCTTCACCTCACTCTGTGGGTGACAGGATTCTGATTCCTTTCAGACACCTTCACAATGAGGGCATGCTCACTGTCCTGCAGGAGGCCAGGAAACCTAGTACCAGGAGATCTTGCATATCTAAGTGGTAAAGATTGTCTGTATGATGTTTTAAAGGGTAGTTGGACCCCTTGCAAAGCAAGACTCCTCTAGTGCTGTCTTACCTGTGAGAACTTCTGCAGACAGGGTTAGCATTCTCATCCATTAAGGCCCTTTGTCTGCCATTTCTGTGTGCCTCCATTTGGACCCCCCCTAAGCTTCCAGATTACCTGTAAAGCTGTTCCTTAAGGTGGTGCTTCATTTCAGGCCACCAAGGACAGCCACTCCTCCTGCATGGGACCTGAACTATGTTTTAGAGAGGCTCATAATTCCCCCATTCGAGCCAGCATTCAAAGCTTCCCTAAAACACTGCACGTGGAAGACTGTTCTACTAGTGGGCTTAACCTCAGCTAGAAGATTTTCTGAGTTGCATGCCCTCATGGCTATTCCACCCTTTCTCGTATTCCAAAGAGTTAGAGTAACCCTTTGGACCAACCCACCCTTCATGCCCAAGGTGGTTAATGGGCTTTCTTTAAACCAAGCCATTTACCTACCCACTTTCTTTCCCAACCCACAGGGAGACAGTGAGAGACTACTACATTCCCTGGATGTGCACAGACAGCTCAGATTCTGTATGCACAAAACCAGGCCCGTCAGACAGGCTGACCAGCTGTTTATCTCCTTCCATCCCAGGGCCCTAGGAAAAGCAGTAACTAAGCAAACCATTTCAGCCTGGGTTTCCAGAGCTGTTTCCTTTTGCTACAAACACCATGGGAAAGCCTTGTAAGGCAGTGTTAAAGCGTATTCCACCAGAGCAATGGCCTCTTCTGGAGCCTTCTTCAAAGGCTTGGACACTTCCACTAGCCTTGAAGCAGCCACTTGGTCTTCTGTGCACACCTTCACAAAACATTACAAGGTAGACCAGATTTCCAGGTCCAGGGCTGGATTTGCCAGGGCTATCCTTCATGGATTCCTGGAGAATTCTACTAGGTTACCTCCCCTTCCTCACAGTGAGGTTTGCCACTCATCTATGCAGAATACTGCAACATATGAAAGGAAGGACATAGAAAAGTTGTGTAAAATCTTACCATAACTAATGATGTCCTTCTGTTATATGTTGAAGTATTCCTTCCCTCCCACCTACCCCTCCTATGATCTGGCAGTTCCCCTTTTGGATGGCACAGGACTTGCATTACCTTCTCTGGAGCTGCTTCCAACTGAGGCACTCAGTTCTGAGGTCTAGTGCATGCAGATGTCCGCTTTATGGCCCACATTCTGATGGCCACGTCAGATATCCCCAGCAACATACAGTGACTGAAATATTTTGTGTACTGGCTGGACGTTCGGGAAGCAAGAGGAGAAAAGCCCAACTGCACAGAATACTGCAACATGGAAGATAAGGACATCTATGGTTATGGAAAGATTTTACACAACTTTTTTTCCAATCTGTACAGAACTAGACACAACCATAAATTACCAAAAATCACATCTGGACCCTTCTCAAGCACTCAAGTTCATAGAAGCACTACTGGACACCACTCAGATGATTAACACTCTGGAGGGAAGAAGTTTTGCAATTGTGCGATAAACACACAGATTCATCAGAAAAAAGAAGGTAGCTGCTCCTCATGTTCGACAGGCTTTAGGATCAATGGCTGTGGCTATAGTGTTAGCTCTGTTTGCCAGATTTCACATGCAAATACTTCAATGGCTTCTAGCTACCCAATGGTCAGTTATACACCAACCAGTGTCTCTGCAAATTTTCATAGCAGAGACATACAAAATGAGTGGATTAATTCAGGATAGTTGATGAAAGGTGGACCCTTTGTTCCCTGTCAACTACAAGCCATGTGACCATGGATGCTTCCCAGATTGGGAGGGGGGCATTATCAGGTGAAGACTGTCCAAGAAACTTGGTCTGCAGATGAGGCCAGTCTGCATGTAAACTTCCTGGAGATGAGCAGTGCTTCTAGTACTGCAGACATTTAAGACTGCTGTTCCGCTGGGAATAGTAGCTATTCAGTCAGACTTGTCAGTGGTCTGATACCATAAGCAAGAGGAAGCAGGTCATACCCTCTGTCGAGAACTTCTCAGAGTGTGGGAATGGGCGACCTCATCTAACCACTTTCTTATAGTAATGCACATTCTGGGAAATTCCAAAGTGATAGACAAGTTGAGCAGATCCGTTCTCATGCCTCACGAGTGGTCCTTCGACCAGATGGTAGCAGAGGACATTTTCAGCAGAGGGGGGTATCCTTGCTGCGATTTTTGCTTCTTCCCTAAACAACAAATGCAGCAGCTATTTCACCCTAATCCCCCTACCTGGGGAATCCCCAAGCAGTGCTGTCATACACGAATGGCCTCCCAGTCTATTGTACGCCTTTTCCCCCATCCTGTTGAGTCCCAAATTCCTTCAGAAAGCCAACTGGTTGAAGAGAGCAGTAATCCTCATTGCCCCATATTGGCCTTGACAAATCTGCTTTCCATTTCTCTTGCCTAGTCTACAGAAGGAACCCTGGATTCAGGTACCTTTGCTAGACCTTCTGCCACATCCGACGGGAATGATTCATCCCAACCTTCATAACCTCCGACTGATAGTTGGTACCTCCAATTCCATTGATTGCTAGACAACCCATGCTGTCTTCACCAGTCCATCATACTGTGATGTCCTGTCATAAGTCATCCACTCAACTTTTACAGACCTTTTCCATTTATTCTTATAATTTGGGCTCAACATAATGTAGATTCTCACAGCTCCTATTCACTCCTGTTCACTCTGTTTTAGATTTTTTAGCCCACCTTTTTGATAATGGAGCAGCTGCTTCTACAATTAAAATGCAGTTAGCAGTCCTTTTAAATTTTTACATTGGGATGGATAACTCATCACTCTTTTCCCACAAACTTTGCAAAGCCTTCTTGAAAGAGATTGCTGTTAAGGCCTCCAGCAAGTATCCCACTTCCCCATGAGACCTTAATTTGATACCATGTCTTATCGTTCAGCCCCCATTTGAACCTGCAGTGACTTGTGATATTAAGTTTTTGTCTTGGAAAACTATTTTTTGGTGTACATCACATCTGCAAGATGAATATCAGAATTTCAGGCACTATCTTCCCAGTCCCCATATTTGATTTTTCATAAAGACAGTCTTTCTCTGTGTACTAACCCCTCCTTTCTGCCCAAAGTCATTTCACAAATGTTAATTAGACCGTACATTTGCCTGTTTTCTTTCCTAACTTCAGCAATAAAGGTGAAGGTAATGCATATGTTGGATGTTCATTGAGAGCTACATTTCTATTTGCATAGGACTAAAGAGTTTCAGAAAGCAAATCCGTGCCTTTGCAGGCCCTAGAAAAGGGCTACCATTATCCAAAGTTACTTTGTCAAAATGGCTCTCTGGTTGCATTTCTTTTATTTACACCTCAGAAGGTATAAATCCTTCCAAACCTATTAGAGCTCACTCAACCAGCCTATGGCCACATTTGCTGTCTTCCAGACCAGTGTCTCCATGGATGAGATTTGTGCAGCGGCCGCATGGGCAAACTATCATACCTTTATCACTCATTGCAAGTTGTATTTGGTCTCCAGGGGAAGAAGGGCCTCCTTTGGTTTGATGGTTCTGAGAAACATCCTCCCATGAGTCCATACGGGGTAAAAGTAGGTGGGGACTTGGTCCCATATGCGAGGACAAGATGAATAATTGACAATATCAGATTATGTACTCGCCATAACATTTCATCTGTGTTGTCAATTTTTTCGTATCTCCTTACATCCTCTCCCTCCAGCCCCTTTCCTTTGTGTTTTTTCTGGTTGAACAAGAAGCGAAATTATGGTAATTTTTTTTACCACCACCAGTACTCCAGAGGTGATCTTAAAAATCTTTTCAGCGTTAAAGTTCAGTTCTTTTTTCTATGGGAGTAATTCTATCTTACAATATCTGAAGTAAGAGAGAGAGATGCATTGTAGGTAAGAGGAACTATCAAAGAGCTTTTTGGTTCCCACGAGCTTAGTAATGGCAGAGTCTGATCCGATGGATCCGATCCGGATGCATGTGTGAGGAGAGATGAAAAAATCGACAATACAGATGGAACTTTATGGGGAGTACATAACTTAATTTTATGTAAACCTATTTAAAGATAAAATGGGTCCAGCAAGTCAGTATACCTTAAATGTAAATGTTCATCGTGTTTCACTGTTGCAGTCATTACACTTGGGTTATCCTGCTGGCAGGCGACCTGCAGTCGGCCCGAGTTCCAAAGTCTTGGTCCGGCGTCGGTTGCTGTCGCCTCTTCCCTGATGTCAGTGCGCCAGGGGTATAAAAGTTGCAACAGACGTCATTTTCTTTCTTGCCCCGTGGTGCCCGAAGCAAAAGCAGGTCGCAAGTGCCGGTCGGCAGACTCCTGAGATTTTCAAAATTGAGTTTCAGAACCGAAGTCTTCAATAAATCTAAGTCCACCTCGTTGGGGAAGCTTTTTCTTGCTCCAGACAGATGTCAGTAAAAGTTAATTGTATTTCTTGTGGGAAGCAAATACCACATAAGGACTTTCACTCTTACTGTATTCCTTGCCTAGGCCCTGACCACGACGTTACTAGTCAGTTTTGTGCTAGATTCAGTAAACGCACTATTAAACGTCTGATTTTGCTTTACATTATTTTGGCCGAAGGTTTAATTACATAATGCTGTCGGAACAACCGACGACTGAAATTTATAAAAAACGCAAAGACAAAGAAAAGGACAGGCATCCGAGGCCCAAAACTGACTAAGCCTTAGTCACCGGTTCTCAGTGAGGCACTTTCACAGCCCCTGACACCCGCTACCTCAGAGCCACAACCGACAGCCGTAACAGACAGCCACTTGGAGACACCGAGGCCTGTGGAAACTCAAGGTATTGGGCCTACGGAAACTAATACCCTCAGATGGTTCCGGAGCAGCTGAGCAGGCATCGGCTTCTGAGGGTGTTTTCAGACCTTCACAGCTTACAATTAAGCCCACTACAGCAGCAAAGGCAAAGTCAAAAACACCATTAAAGACAAGGAAACAAGTACAGCATTCTCCAGAACGGTCATCCATGCCAAAGAAACAGATGCTTAAAATGGCCGAAGACCTAATTACGTTAATCAGGGGTTCCAGTCCCCCTCCTGACAAAAGGCCTAGGCAAGACACTGGTTATGATTCCGCTGATCAGGTTTCCATTTCATCTGATTCCTCTTCTGATCAGGGATATTCTCTCCCTCCCTATGAGGACTCTGATGTAGAAGAGTCCATACCTTCAGCCTCTCCACCTGAGGATTATTCTTTTGGGGAAACCCTGCACACCATGAGGGAGCATTTCCATTGGGAGAGCCAGGATTATTCAGAATCCAAGAAAAGGCTCCGGGACTTCCTTTTATTGCCTCAGCACAGGCCCCTGGCTATCCCCCCTGTGCTTGATATTGTTAATGTTTTTTCTGAATCCAGTCTGTCTCCTGATTCTTTACCCCCTGCACCAGTCAAGCCAGACAAGTACTACAGGATCCCTGACTCTCATAAATTTCTTTACAAAAATCCCGCTGCAGACCCAGAAACAATTTCTCAGGGTCCTAAAGGGGTTAAGGCTTCCACTGCTAAAAATCTTGTCCCCTCTGATAGGGATTCCAGAGCTCTGGACAGATGGGGGAAAAAAGTTTACACTTCTGCTACTTTAGCTGTAAGAGCTTTAAACTGTCAGTTTCACATGCTTAAATACCAACAGTACCTCATGTCATTGTTAAAACAGAAAATGGTTTCAAATACAGAAAGTCCTGACAGTAAGGAAAAGCAGGATTTATTGCATGCAGTTGAACAAGTGGGAAAGCTTAATCTGCAATGTGGTTTTGATTCATTAGAGGCTTCTTGTAGAGCCGCAGTTACAGGCTCTGTTGTTCAAAGGCATGCTTGGTTGAAAGCACAAAGTTTACCTGACCATGTTAAAGTAAAATTATTGGATGCTCCATCACAGCATGATACTTTGTTTGGTGTTAAGGGAGAAGAGGTGTTAAAGAAAATTGAGGATAAAGCAAAGTCAATGCAGACAGTGAAAGATTTCTTACAGGTTCAACCACCTAGATTTAGAAGAAACTGGCCTTCAAAAAATTGGTTCTTTCCAGTGTCAGACGGGCCAAAAAGAGGCAGATACAGATGCCCAAGAGGCAGATCTCAACCCCAAGGCTCCTACAGACCTTAACAATGGGGTGCTTCAGCCCCCAAAGGAGGGGAAGACAAATCGCAACCTTATAGGAAACGGCCCCAATGACTTCTCTCTGCAAATGCCAAGCACTTACCTTTTGACAGCATCCCTAGGGGGAAAGCTAGCACTTTTCCTCAAAAAATTGGCACATGATCATCCAGGACCAATGGGTGCTGAATATTGTTTCTCAGGGTTACAGGTTCCACTTCCACACACTTCCAAAACCAAAAGGTATGCCAGACCTGCCACAAAACCAATGGGCAGAGGCACAAAAACAGATTGCTGCTCTTATGGACATAGGAGCTATTCAAAACGTTCAACAGCAAGAACAGGGACAAGGATTTTACTCCAGACTTTTATTAGTACCCAGAAAGGACAAAGCCTGGAGACCAATACTGGACCTGTCAATCCTAAATACTTTCCTGGATGTTCCAAAAATCAAAATGTTAACACTACAGCAACTTCTGCCAATGCTGGGCAAGAAGGCTTGACTAGTTACTTTGGACATCAAGGAGGCATACTTGCATGTCCCAGTCAGTCTTGCAGAAGATACCTCAGATTCATAGCAGGCTCAGTGCATTACCAATTCTCTGCACTGCCCTTTGGCTTATCTACTGCGCCCAGTGTCTTCACAAAATGCCTGGCACCAGTAATTGCATTTTGCAGACAAAAAGGAATTCAAATATATCCCTACTTGGATGACTGCCTTATTCAAACAGAGAGCAAGGACATTCTTCTAAAGCATCTGGCATTTGTAAAAAAATTGCTAATTTGCCTAGGGTACACAGTAAACAAAAAGAAATCAAAACTAGTGCCCTCTCAAGAGATGGTATTCATGGGTGCAAGCTTAAATACAACTGCCCAGATGGCTTATCTCATGCCAGACAAACAAAGGCAACTCACTCATTACTTTCAAAAGATGGCAACAAAAACTCTCCCTGCAAGAAAACTTCTGCAAGCCCTGGGCTTCATGGCATCCTGCATTGTACTAATTCCATATGCAAAACTGCATATGAGGAAACTACAGTGGTATCTAAAAAGTGTTTGGACTCAGCATTGTCACAGCCTGGAGACAATCGTAACTTTAATTCCCTGCCTACAACAGGAGTTTCGATGGTGGTCCCAGGCCTTTCACCACAGCAAGGGACAGCCTTTCACCTTACCCACAGCCAGGTAGACAATAACGGATGCATCGAATTATGCCTGGGGGGCACATATGGCAGGAAAATGTATTCAGGGCACATGGCCCAAGGAACAAATGCATCTTCACATCAATCAAAAAGAGATGCTAGCTGTACAGAATGCCCTGACAGCGTTCAAGGACATAATGCATCCAGGGCAACTATTAATAAAGACGGACAATACCACAGTTATGTGGTACATAAACAAGCAAGGGGGCACACATTCCTACCCCCTATGCAGACAAGCCATGACTTTGTGGAACACAGCACTGACCTGTCGAGTACATCTGCAGGCACAATTCCTGCCAGGAACAAAAAATACACTGGCAGACTAAGCAGAAATCTCATGGATCCTCACGAATGGAAGCTAATTTTGCACAAGAACTTATCACTCTCAAGCATGGAAAGTGGATGCTCTATCATTCAGCTGGAAAGGCCTGACAGTCTATGCCTTTCCTCCGATGCCTCTGCTCACCAAGGTGCTACTAAAAGTCAGACAAGAAAGGCCAGAAATGATCCTGATTGCACCAGATTGGCCACGCCAGCACTGGTACCCAATCCTAAAGAATTTGTCTCAAGGCCCAGCTTGGCTTCTACCTCAAATTCCTCATCTTCTGACACAGCAAAACAATCAGATTCTTCAGTCAACTCAGAACCTTAAACCTGGCAGCATGGCAGATAATGTAACCACTCAGACTGCACCTCTCTCTCTCAAGCTGTTATGGGTGTCATTTTAGAAGCCAGGAGGCCCAGCACTAGGAAATCTTATGCAGAAAAATGGAAGCGATTCTGTGCTTGGAGCCAGGCACAAGGGCTTGAACCACTTGTCCCTAATATACCTCAGATTTTACAATACCTAACTGAGATGCTGGACAAAGACTTATCTTTCTCATTTATTAAAATCTATGCCTCTGCCATTTCAGCTCATTA
This sequence comes from Protopterus annectens, assembly GCF_019279795.1. NCBI lineage: Eukaryota > Metazoa > Chordata > Ceratodontiformes > Protopteridae > Protopterus > Protopterus annectens. The sequence goes on along the minus strand of NC_056732.1, from coordinate 1,079,959,458 downwards.
CAATACAGAACCTCCTATTTTTCCACATCCTCTACTACGACAGTACCTCAGAGGGGCAAAAAATATAAGACCCCCAAGGAGAGCACCAGTACCTACTTGGGACCTCAATTTTGTTTTAGAAAAACTCACACTGCCTCCTTTTGAACCAGCCAGCACAGCTGATCTAAAATTCTTGTCATGGAAAACTGCTCTGCTCCTAGCAATAACTTCAGCAAGAAGAGTCTCAGAGTTACAGGCATTAATGGCTGTGGAACCTTTCCTCATTTTTCATCAGGACAGGGATGTTCATCGTGCATACAGCTGCAGTCATAACAGATGGGTTTTCTGCCGTCAGGCGGGTCCTCGGTCAGCCGAATTCCAAAGTCTTGGTCCGGTGTCTGTTGTCGTCGCTTCTTCCCTGACGTCAGTGCGACAGGGGTATAAAAGAACCAGCCGACGCCATTTTCTTCAGTCTTTCTTGCTGCGCGGTGCCCGAAGCAGAAGCAGTTCGCAAGTGCCGGTCGGCCAGCTCCTGAGATTACGAATATTTTTCAACCGAAGTCTTCTTAAAAGCCAAGTACCCCGTTGGGGAAACTTTTCTTGCCTCAGTCCGATGTCATACAAAGTTAATAATTGCATTTCATGTGGGAAGCAAATACTGCATAAGGATTTCCATTCCCTCTGCATTCCTTGCTTAGGCCCAGACCACGACATCTCGGCCTGTCGTTTTTGTGCTACATTCAACAGACGCACTATTAAGCGTCGGGCGGAGTTCGCCCAACACTTTGGCAAAAAATTTAACTACATTATGTCGTCGGATACTCAGACTCCAGTTTTAAGTAAAAAACGCAAAGATAAGGACCGACATACGAGGTCCGCGACTTCTACCGACACCACGCCAAAGCTGACTACAGGTGGTCCGGTTCTCAGTGAGGCGCCTACGCAGCCCCTGACTACTGATGATACTTTATTAGCGGTGTCTTCAGTGCCCGAGGTCGCAGGCTCTTCGGCCCACACCCCAACTACAGATACCGAAGCCATTCTTGGCAGTGAAATTCAGAGTTTAGACAGGCCTGCCACCTCTCAAGGTGTCTTCAGACCTTCCACTTCTTTTTCCATCAATGCTTTCACTAAGTCTAAAGCAGCCATGCATACTAAAAGACAAGCTACACAGGGCCATTCTCAAGGCCCCATGCCTAAAAAGCAGATGCTCAAAATGGCTGAGGATTTGATTACTCTTATCAGGGGTTCTCAACCCCCCCCCCCCCGGACATAAGGCCCAGAGTGGAGGAAGAATCCCCTTCCTCGGACCAGGCCTCCATTATTTCAGAACATTCTGAAGACCAGGAACATTCTTACTCCCCCTTTGAAGATTCTGATGCAGAGGAGTCCATTCCCTCTGTCTCCCCCCCTGAGGATTACTCTTTTGGGGAAACTTTACATACCTTGAGGGAACACTTCCACTGGGAAGGCCAAGAGTACTCAGACTCCAAGAAAAGGCTTAGGGATTTCCTCTTGCTCCCTCAGCACAGGCCTCTGGCTGTACCCCCTGTCTTAGACATACTTGATGATGTGTATTCGGAGGCCTGCCTTAATCCAGACTCTCTACCTCCAGCTCCAGTCAAGCCTGACAGATATTACCGGGTTCCTGATTCACACCAGTTTCTATACAAAAGCCATGCGGCTGACCCAGAAACTATTTCACAGGGTCCCAAGGGAATTAAGGCCTCCACTGCTAAAAATCCATTACCTTCAGAGTGAGATTCCAGAGCTTTAGAGAGGTGGGGGGAAAAGGTATACACCTCGGCCACCTTAACCATGAGGGCATTAAACTGTCAGTTTCATATGTTAAAGTACCAACAGTTTCTGTTATCACAGTTGAAAAGCAAAATGTCACAACTTGAACAACCGGACTTGAAGGAGTTGCAGGATTTGTTGCACAGTGCCGAACAAGTGGGTAAACATACCTTGCAATGTGGTTTTGATGCTTTAGAGGCCTCATGTAGAGCTGCTGTTACAGGATCAGTCATACGTAGACATGCTTGGCTGAAAGAGCAAACCTTACCAGATCATGTTAAAGCTAAATTACTGGATGCACCTCTGCAAAAAGACATCTTGTTTGGTGTTAAAGCTGAGGAGGTATTAAAGAAAATGGAGGAAAAGGCAAAATAACAATGCAAACAGTGAAAGATTTCTTACAGGTACAACCTCCACGTTTCAGTAGAAATTGGCCTTCCAAAAATTGGTCCTTTCCAGCCACGGACAGACCCCAAAGAGGTAGATACAGGTGCCCGAGGGGTAGAGGGCAATCTCAAGGATCATTTAGAGGCAGACAATGACAAACACCTACACAAAGAGGTGGTGAGGATAGTTCACAGCCATTCAGAAAGCAGAACCAATGACTTTCCCCTTTGCATGCCAAGCAAGGCTCAAATTGCAGCACCTTTAGGTGGAAAACTGGCATTATTTTCAAAAAATTGGCATATTGTCACAAAAGAAAATGGATCCTGGACATTATAGACAAAGGCTACAGATTCCACTTTCACACCCTCCCAAAAATGAGGGGCATGCCAAACCTGCCACACAATCAAAGGGCAGAGGCAAAAAACAAATTTCAGATCTTATGGTCATGAAAGCTATTCAAGAGGTACCTGCACAAGAACGGGGTCAAGGTTTTTATTCCAGACTATTCCTGGTACCAAGAAAAGGAAAAGATTGGAGACCTATTTTGGACCTATCCATCCTAAACACATTTTTACTTGTGCCAAAATTCAAGATGCTCACATTACAGCAGTTTCTTCCCATGCTGGGCAAGGAGTCTTGGCTGGTAACATTGGACCTCAAGGAGGCATAACTGCATGTCCCAATCAGACAAGATTGCAGAAGATACCTCAGATTTCTTGCAGGTTCAACCCATTATCAATTCTCTGCATTGCCCTTTAGCTTATCTACTGCACCCAGAGTGTTCACAAAATGCCTGGCATTAGTAATTGCCTTCTGCAGACTTCAAGGGATACAAATATACCCATACCTGGATGACTGCCTGATCCAAGCGGACAGCAAACACATACTTCTGAAGCACCTGGCATTTGTAATAAAGTTGTTGAAATCTCTGGGATACACAGTCAACAAAAAAAAGTCAAGACTAATACCCTCTCAAACAATAATTTTCCTGGGTGCCAGCTTGGATACAAACACCCAGATGGCCTACCTCACGCCAGAGAAACAAGGGCAACTAACTCAATACTTCAGAAAACTGGCAACTTTCACCAGGCTGATTGCAAGGAAAATCCTGCAGGTTCTGGGATTTATGGCATCTTGCATCCTACTAATCCCATGTGCAAACCTGCATATGAGGAAACTTCACTGGTACCTAAAAAACCTATGGTCTCAACACAGCCACAGTTTGGAAACAATAATACCACTGATTCCATGTCTTCAAAAGGAATTGCTGTGGTGGGCTCAAGCATGCCAAAGAAACACAGGTCTACCATTCTGCAAGCCTCAAGCAAATCAAGTCATCACAACAGACGCCACGGATTACGCCTGGGGGGCGCACATGACAGATCGGTGCATTCAAGGCAAATGGCCCCAAAAAGAAAAGCACCTACACATCAACCAAAAGTAAATACTTGCAGTAATAAATGCTATTGCAGCTTTCAAAGACCTGCTGCATCCAGGCCAGCTATTGATAAGGACAGACAGCACCACAGTAATGTGGTACATAAACGGGGAGGAACCCATTCATACCCCCTATGCAGGCTAGCCATGTCTGTTTGGAGCATGGCTCTGGAATTGCAAATCGAGCTACAAGCACAGTTCCTGCCAGGCAAGGAAAACACACTGGCAGACAACCTAAGGAGAAATGACAGATCCACACGAATGGAAGCTGCATCCTCAAGTTTTTTCAAAGATAATTCAAGCATGGGGAAGGCCAGACATAGATCTCTTTGCCTCCCGCAGAAATCACCAATTGGCAAAATTCTGCTCAAGGATCTTTCACCCACAGGCCTGGAAAGTGGACGCACTCTCTTTCAGTTGGACAACAATGACAGTTTATGCCTTTCCCCCTTTTCCTCTGCTGCCCAAAGTTCTATTAAAAGCCAGAACAGACAGACCCAAGATGATTCTCATTGCTCCAGACTGGCCAAGACAACACTGGTACCCACTCCTGAGGAGCCTGACGCATTCCCCACCATGGATCCTGCCTCTAATGCCTCTTCTACTGACTCAGCACAACTTCAAAACTCTTTACAGTCAGCTGAAAACACTCAATCTAGCCGCATGGAGAATTCCTTGAATTCATAGCAGACCCTACTCTCCAAGGAGGTACAGGATGTCATTTTGGAGGCCAGAAGGTTGTCTTCTAGAAAAGCCTACTCTGCAAAATGGAAACGGTTTTGTGTCTGGAATCAGAAAAAGGGTCAGAATCCTGGAATACTGAACTTACCTCAAATACTACAGTACCTAGCCGAGCTGCTAAGCAGTGGACTTTCATTCTCCTCCATCAAAATCCATGCCTCAGCCATGTCTGCAGAGTACAACACTGATCCTCCTTTATTCTCTCACTCTCTCTTAAGACAGTTCCTCAGAGGGGCTAAGAATATAAAACCCCCAAGGAAGCAACCAGTACCTGCTTGGAACCTCAATTTCATTCTAGAAAACCTAACGCTGCCTCCTTTTGAGCCAGCTGCTTCAACAGATCTGCAATATTTGTCATGGAAAACAGCCTTCCTTCTAGCTATCACCTCAGCACGCAGGGTTTCGGAACTACAAGCCCTCATGGCTGTGCAGCCTTTCATCATTTTCCATCAGGACAGAGTTTCCTTACGAACCAATCCTCCTTTTATGCCAAAGGTAGTATCCAGGGTAGCCTTGAATCAGGATATCCACTTACCTACCTTTTACCCTAATCCACAAAACAAAGGGGAGAGGTTACTGCATTACCTGGACATTCACAGACAGCTCCGCTATTACTTGGACAGAACAAAAGAAAGTCAGAGCAACTCTGTGTCCTATGCTACAGGTGCTCAAGGGAAGCCTATTTCCAAACAGACAATCTCAAAATGGATAGCCCACTGCATACACTTTTGTTACTCTTTTCATGGCAAAACTGTACCTACAGGCATCAGATCTCATTCCACAAGGGCCACAGCTACCTCTACAGCTTTCCTCAGGGGGATCCCTACCAAAGATATTTCGGAAGCAGCCACTTGGAGTTCTGCACATACTTTCTCCAAGCACCATCACCTACCATTATACTCCAAAACTAGAGTGGGCTTTGCCACTGCAATCTTGCAGGGCATCCTGGCTCCTCCTAGTTTCACTTAGTGCCTACCACCCCTTTATTAGCTTTGGGATTCTACCCATCTGTTATGACTGCAGCTGTATGCACGATGAACATAGTACAGTTTTGTACCTACCATAAATGTAGATGTTAGAGTGCTAATACAGCTGCAGTCCAGGTTTCCCTCCCTCCTTCCCCTCTTGGGACAGGCCTTTTGGCTAACACCTCCTCATACAACCTCATTGGGCTATTCTTTTATGGTGTATTTGCTTGCAACTACTGTTTTTATTTGATTATATTGCATTTGCTATTTTGCATAAATTTTTGTTTTGCCTTCCTTCTGGGGGCACCTGACATCTGGGGCAAGAAAAAATGAAGAAAATGGCGTCTGCTGGTTCTTTTATACCCCTGTCGCACTGACGTCAGGGAAGAAGCGACGACAACCGACACCGGACCAAGACTTTGAAATTCGACTGACCGAGGACCTGCCTGACGGCAGGAAAACCCATCTGTTATGACTGCAGCTGTATTAGCACTCTAACATCTACATTTATGGTAGGTACAAAACTGTACTTTTCTCTTAGGACAAACCCAACATTCATGCCAAAAGGGGTCTCCAATGTGGCCTTAAACCAAACCATTCATTTACCTACTTTTTACCCAAATCCCCAGAATAAAGGGGAGAGACTTCTGCATGCTGCGATTCTACTTGAACAAAACAAAAGCTTTCAGAAAAACTGAGCAACTGTTTGTAGCATATGCTGCAGGATTACAAGGAAAAGCCTATTACAAAACAGACAATCTCAAAATGGATATGACACTGCATCCGCTTCTGTTATGCACAATATGGCAAATCAGTGCCTAAGGGCATTAGGCCTCATTCTACCAGAGCAGCAACCACTTCAGCAGCTTTCCTCAGAGGAGTACCAACCAAAGACATTTTAGAAGCTGCAACCTGGAGCTCAGTGCATGCTTTCACCAAGCACTTCCACTTACCCCTCTACTCTAAATCCAGAGCAGGCTTTGCCACTGCAGTTCTGCAGGGCTTGTTAGCCTCTCCAAATCCAATTTAGACCCAGCCACCCAACCTCTGCTTTGGGATTCTACCCAAGTGTAATGACTGCAACAGTGAAACACGATGAACATAGTACAGTTGTGTACCTACCATAAATGTAGATGTTCGAGTGTATTCACTGTTGCAGTCCAGGTTACCCACCCACCATCTCCCTTTTTTTTTTTTCATTGCTGGGACTTTTCTGTACTTCTCATCTCTGTACTACCTATGTGGTGTATTTGCTTGTAGATGAAGGAAATGTTTATAGTAATATATGCATGTTTTTTGGCATAATTTTATCCTTCCAGCCTTCCTATCTGGGGGCACCTGACATCTGGGACAAGAAAAACTGAAGAAAATGGCATCGGTTGCAACTTTTATACCCCTGGCACACTGACGTCAGGGAAGACGCTACAGCAACTGACGCCGGACCAAGACTTTGGAACTCGGGCCGACTACGGGTCGCCTGCCAGCAGGATAACCCAAGTGTAATGACTGCAACAGTGAATACACTCCAACATCTATGGTAAGTACACAACTGTACTTTACTCTGGATTACCGTGTGGGTTGTTAAACAGTAAGTTTTATCAAACCTGTCCATGATGACTGTTTATCCTTTATCCTTTCTTTTACCTTCCCTGTAGCTTTACTTTTTTTAGCTCTACAAAAATAGTTCCTCAGAGCTGCACATTCTGTTCTAGATGTTGCTGTCTTTCTTCCATTTATAGGTTCATAGGTAAGGTACTAGGCTAAACTGCCCGAGGGCATTTATAAGCCTAGCCAGAGTGTGGCTTTCGCCACCCCATTGATTAACTGATCCTCTCTCAAGCAGAGCCAATGAAGTGATCCCAGGGGTGTATTTTCTGTTACCCATCCACTCGTCAAGGTTTCTCTTGAAGAGCGTTAGTGAGGGGCCTGCCTGATGAATTTTGGAATTTTGTTCCAAAGCATGAGGAGTCTCTGTGATGGGAATCTATCCCACCAGCATGTTCTATTTATTGTTGTGGCGAGGTTTAGCTCACTAGAGCACGCGACTCTCAGTGACTTGGATTTCTTTAGGTGGAGCATGTCCATCAATTCTGAGTTGGACATGGCTTTGTAAGTCAGGCAGAGATCACCTCTGAGTAAGCGATATGCCACTGAGTACAGCCGGAGTTTTTTCAGTCGGGCTGCATAGGACATATGTTTGAGACCAGTAATCCTCTTGGTGAGGTACTTTTGTGGTTTTTCCAGCTGTTGGAAGTTTCTTGTGAGGTGCATCCCAAATGGGGCATTGTACTCTGATGGGTCTAATGAGTGACGAGTAGAGGAGCACTATAACCTCTTTACTTCTAGATGCGAACCCTTTAGTAATTAGATGGGCCACATAGAAGGATTTCCTAACTACGTTGGCAATATGATTGTCAAAGGAGAGATTACTGTCTACCTGGGCTCCCAGATCTTTTATTACCTCTTCTGTATTAAGAGGGCTGCCACCTATGTGATAATTTGAGTGTTTTGTTTTTCCCAGATGGGATGACTGTGCATTTTTTGGCATTTAGCTTGAGGGTCATGACTTTGACACCAGGTGTCCGTCTCAGTAAGGCCCTTTGGAGGATGTCTGTGTCAGCTGGAGAGTCCGTTATAGCTCCCAGTTTGCAGTCATCGGCGAACTTGGTTAGTCATAGTCCTTCTGTGTTTGCCTGTACTTCTGAAAAGTATATGCCGAACAGTAGGGGTCCCAGGACCGAGCCTTGTGGGACACCACTTGTGACTGATTTAGTCTCGGACCTGGAGCCCACTATTTTTACCATACGAGTTCTGTCTGTAAGCCAGCTGGCAACCTATCTCATGACGTAGGGGTTAATGTTCAGGCCGGTGAGGTTTTCTGTAATACCCGAGTGGGGAATGGTGTCGAAAACCTTGGCGAGGTCAAGGTAGGCTGTGTGAACCACCTTTCCCTCATCTATGGCCTTTGTGACTGTCTCGAAGAAGTCATCCAGGTTTAGTAGGCATGATTTGCCCTTAACAAAGCTGAACTAGGTCAGGTCAAGTGTTTGGAGGTTCCCAATGTCCTTGTTAATGAGTTCCATGATGATGCACTCCATAACCTTGCAGACCAGGCTAGTCAGGCTTATGGGGTAATAGTTACCAGGGTCAATTGTGGCCCCTCCTTTGTGGAGAGGAATAACCGTTGCTGTGCGCCATTCTGTGGGCACATAGACTGTGGAGAGGCTGAGGTTTAACAGCGTGTTTAGGTGGAGGGTTAGATCGTTCTGTAGTTCGTGCAAGATGCAGCCTGGGACACCATCTGGTTCCATTGACGCTATGTTTTTGACTTTTGAGAGGGCTGTTTTCATCTGTGTGTCTGTGATTTTTGGAACACTACACTTTTCCGGTATTGTTGTGGGCCCTTCTGGAGGTGAGAGGGGGATGAAGTTTGCACTGAATCTATCTGCCCAGGATGTTGGCAATATCAGTAGGTTCATTGTATTTTGTGCTGTTTTGCACTAGTTCAGTGCATATCTGCGAGTTGCCACTTAGATTCTTAATCACAAAGCCTTCTTTAGCTATGTTATCTTTTGAATCCTTGGCTATTTTTCTTTAGAAGTTGGCCTTGGATGATTTTATGAGAGACCTCAGTTTCCTACTGATACTGATTAGGGATGTCTTTTTCCTTCTTGGGATTTGCTTTTTTTTCTGAACTAGTTTCCTCCTGTTGTATACCCTGTTTATTGCAGGGGTCCACCAAACTGGTTTCCTTCTCTTAGAGGAGTGACTGTTGGTTTTGCTAGGGATGGCACGATCCATGCATCCTTGTAGGTGCTCATAGAGGGCATTTGTAAAGGTTTCTGCATATTGGGCAGCATTATCCTTTAGCGTGGAGCCTGTGAAACTCACCACCTCTGTCTTAAGTAAGGTGAAGTTTGCTTTAGAAAAGTTTTTTTTACTGTGGATGTTCATCGTGCATACAGCTGCAGTCATAACAGATGGGTTCTCCTGCCGTCAGGCGGGTCCTCAGTCGGCCAGATTCCAAAGTCTAGGTCCGGCGTCGTTTGTCGTCACTTCTTCCCTGACGTCAGTGCGACGGGTATAAAGGAACCAGCCGACGCCATTTTCTTCAGTCTTTCTTGCTGTGCAGTGCCCGAAGCAAAAGCAGTTCGCAAGTGCCGGTCGGCCAGCTCCTGAGATTACGAAAATTTGGAAACCGAAGTCTTCTTAAAAGCTAAGTACCCCGTTGGGGAAACTTTTCCCTTTGGGGAAACTTTTCCTGACCGATGTCAGACAAAGTTAATAATTGTATTTCTTGTGGGAAGCAAATACCGCATAAGGATTTGCATTCCCCCTGTATTCCTTGTTTAGGCCCAGACCACGACGTCTCTGTCTGTTGCGTTTGTGCTACATTCAACAAACGCACTATTAAGCGTCGGGCGGAGTTCGCCCAGTATTATTTTGGGAAAGCATTTAACTATACTATGTCGTCAAATACTCAGACTCCGGTTTTGTCTAAAAAAACGCAAAGACAAGGACCGACACTCGAGGTCCGCGGCCTCTACCGACACCACGCCAAAGCCAACTACACGTGGTCCAGTTATCAGCGAGGCGCCTACGCGGCCCCTGATTACGGACGGCACATCTTTGGCGGTGTCTCCTGTACCCGAGGTCGCAGGCTCCTCGGCCCACTCCCCGACTACAGATACCGAAGCCACTCTTGGCGTTGAAACACAGAATGTGGACAGGTCCACCTCCACTCAAGGTGTCTTCAGACCTTCCTCTTCTTTCTTCATCAAGGCTTTCACCAAGTCTAAAGCAACCATGCACTCTGAGACCAGCTACACAGGGCCCATCTCCAGGCCCCATGCCTAAGAAACAGATGCTTAAAATGGCTGAGGATTTAATTACTCTAATCAGAGGATGTTCTTCATCTCACATTGCTGCAGTCCTTACACTTGGGTAGTCCGCTGTCCTCGGTCGGCCCGAATATCAAAGTATAAGGCTGACGTCGGTCAAGGCGCATTTGACTGACATCAGGACGTCAGGGTACAAATGCGCATGACCGACGTCATATCCTCAGTCTTTTTTGCCGCATGGTCCGATGCAGAAGCAGTATTGCAAGTGCCGGTTGGCGTTCTGAAATTTTTCGTTTTCGGAGTTTCAGACCAAGTCAAAGTTGGCTAAGTACCCCGTTGGGGAATATTTTAGTTTTTTCTTGCCTCAGTGGTTTACCGGATGTCAGAAAGTGAATAATTGTATTTCTTGTGGGAAACAGATACCGCATAGAGACTATCATACTTTGTGTATTCCTTGTTTAGGGCCTGAGCACGACGTTGTTCGGTGTCGCTCTTGTGCTAGATTTAATAAGCGCACTATAAAGAGGAGATTAGATTGTGCCAGGTTAGTCTTTGGGAAGCGGTGCAATTATAAAATGCCGTCGGATGCTCCGACGCCCGCTTCTTCGAAGAAGCGCAAGGATAAAGCAGAGAAGCCTAGGCTAGAAGAACCGTCCATTCCGGACGCCGGTTCTTTAGAGGTGTCGGTGGAGCCGGTGGTTCCACCGGAGGTTTCTTTGGGATCCCAGGGAGAGACCTTGTTATTGCAGGATGTGGCCTCTCAGGAGGCAGGCCAGGGTGATGGGGCTTCTCAGGTTACTATACTCCCCTCCCTGCCTAGGGTGGTTAGGCCCTCTCCTTCTGTTTCCAAGGTTTCTCCTAGAGGCAGGCCAGGTTTAGCTTCAGTTGGTGTCACCCCTAGTTCTTCTGGAACTGTGCCCAAGAAGCATATGCTTAAAATGGCAGAAGATTTGATTACTCTGATTAGGCGTTCTTTGCCCCCTCCTGATAAGAGACCTAGGGTGGAGCCTGAGCTAGGGAGTTTTGAGCAGGCTTCGGATGTTTCAGAGTCTTCGGCTGAAGACTTGCAGGAGTACTCTCCTTATTCTGATTCTGATGTGGATGATTCTACTCCTTCTGCTTCTCCTGAGGATTTTTCTTTTTCAGAAACTCTTCATTCCATGAGGGAGCATTTTAAGTTGGAAGGTCAGGACTTCTCTGATTCCAGGAAAAGGCTTAGGGAATTTTTGTTTTTACCCCAACATAGGCCTTTGGCTATACCTCCTGTTTTGGATGTAGTGGAAGATGTTTTTACAGAGGCTTCTCTTAATCCTGATTCTTTGCCTCCTGCTCCTGTTAAACCGGATAGGTATTACAGGGTGCCTGAAGTTCATAAGTATCTTTTTAAGAGTCCGAGGGCAGACCCAGAAACTGTTAGCCAGGGGCCTAAAGGTGTTAAGGCTTCTGTTGTCAAGAATCCGGTTCCTGCAGATAAAGAAGCCAGGGCCTTGGATAGATGGGGAAAGAAAGTTTATACTTCTTCCACTCTAGCTATGAGGGCTTTGAATTGCCAGTTTCACATGTTAAAATACCAAAACTATCTCCTTTCACAGTTGAAGTCTAAGGTTGATGCTCTGGCGGAAGGTATTGATTGTAAAGAGTTACAAGATTTAGTACATGTTTCTGAACAGGTGGGTAAGCATTCTTTGCAATGTGGTTTTGATGCTGTACAGGCCTCGTCTAGGGTGGCTGCCACTGGGTCAGTTCTTCGCAGGCACGCCTGGCTGAGGGATCAAAATTTATCTGACCATGTTAAAACAAGGATTTTAGATGCTCCTTTACAATCTGATGTGTTTGGTTCTCCTGTTGAGGCAGTTTTAAAGAAAATGGAAGACAAGGCTAAGTCTATGCAGACTGTTATTGCAGGTTCAGCCTCCAAAGTTTAGTAGAAATTAGCCTGCTAAAGGGTGGACGTATCCTTCTTATGATTCCCAGTCTAGGGGTAGATCTAGACGTGGTAGGGGCAGCAGGGCTCTTTCAGGCCTAGAACAGGGAGTTCTCCTGCACAGTCTTCAGGTGAGGGCAGTGGTCAGTCCTTTCATAAACAGACCCAATGACCTACCTTTTCAGCTGCCAGAGCCTTCTCGTCTGGCAGCACCTTTGGGAGGAAGGTTGGCACTTTTCAAAGAAAATTGGAGTTTAATTACCCAAGACAGATGGGTATTGGATATCATACACCAAGGTTACAGGTTTTATTTCCATACCTTGCCTCCTTTCATAGGCATGCCAGACGTTCCTCCTCAACAAAGAATAGAGGCTCACAAGCAAATTTCTCTGTTACTTTAACTAGGGGCCATACAGCCGGTCCCTATGCCAGAAGTGGGCCTAGGATTTTATTCTCGCCTGTTCCTAGTACCAAAGAAGGGGAACACGTGGAGACCAATTTTGGATTTATCTATCCTCAACACTTATCTGGACATTCCCAAGTTCAAAATGTTGACGTTACAACAGCTTTTGCCTCTGCTGGGCAAAGATCATTGGATGGTAACTTTGGATCTCAAGGAGGCTTACCTTCATGTTCCTATCAGACTAAGTTGCAGGAAATATCTGCGTTTCGAGCTGGGACTTCTCACTATCAGTTCTCTGCATTGCCCTTTGGCTTATCTACTGCGCCCAGAGTGTTCACGAAAGTTCTGGCTCCAGTGATAGCTTTCTTCAGGCTAAAAGGAATACAGATCTATCCTTATTTGGACGACTGCCTGATTCTGGCTCAAGGAAGGGAAGAGCTTCTTCATCATTTGGAATATGTGATAGCAGTGCTAAGATGCCTGGGGTATTCTGTGAGCGAAATAAAGTCCAGTCTAGTACCCTCTCAGGACATGTGCTTTCTGGGTGTAAGACTGAATACAGCATCCCAGATGGCCTTTTAACCCCGGACAAACAAAAGAGTCTTTCCCTTTACTTCCATCAACTATCTCATCAGTCCGGGCTGACTGCAAGGACAGTCCTTCAAGCCTTAGGGTTCATGGCATCTTGTATTCTGGTGCTTCCCAATGCCAAACTGCATATGAGGAAGCTGCAATGGTATCTCAAAATGTATGGACACAGCACTGCCAGGATCTGGACACTGTCATTCAAATAATACCTTGCATTCAAAAGGAATTTTTGTGGTGGGCTCAGGAATGTCACCTAAACAAGGGACTCTCTGTGACCCGGCCAGAGGAGAGTCAGATTTTAACGACAGATGCCTCAGACAAAGCTTGGGGAGCTCATCTAAATGGAAAGTGGATACAAGACAAGTGGCCTGCCAGACTACAACATCTACATATCAACCTGAAGGAGATGTTAGCAGTCCAGTTTGCATTAATAGCTTTCAAGGATTTACTTCTTCCAGGGCAGGTGTTGATTCTAACAGACAACACAACTGTCATGTGGTACATCAACAAGCAAGGGGAACATTCTTATCCTCTATGCAGGCAAGCAATGATTTTGTGGGAGACTGCTCTCAGTTTACAGCTCAATCTTCAGGCAAGGTTTCTGCCAGGAGCACAGAACTCCTTAGCAGATGTGTTGAGCAGGCAATTATGGATCCCCACAGTGGAAATTGGATCCTCATGTATTTCAGGAATTGACAGTGTCATGGGGAACTCCAGACATAGATCTGTTCGCTTCTCCACTAAACCATCAGCTGCCAAAGTTTTGCACAAAAAGGTTTCATCCCACAGCTTGGAAAGTGGATGCTCTTTCTTTCAATTGGAGCAATCTTCATGTGTATGCCTTTCCACCTCTGCCTCTCCTCCCAAAGGTCCTTCTAAAGGTCAGACAGGACAAGCCAAGGATGATTTTAATAGCTCCAGATTGGCCTCGACAGCACTGGTACCCATTACTGAGAAGTCTGGTACGGAAGCCTCCATGGCCTTTGCCTTCGATTCCACACCTGTTGTCATAGGAGGACAGCCATTTGCTCAATGTCAAACTTCACTCTCTTCTCCTAACAGCCTGGCATATTCTGTTTTGAACCATAGAGGGTCTCAACTTCCACAACAAGTTTTGAATGTGATTTTGGAAGCTAGAAGGCCTAGTACAAGGAAAGTGTACGCAGATAAATGGAAGAGATTTTTATTTTGGAGTGCAGCAAAGGATTTTGATGTTTCTGAGCCTAATTTAAGTGTGGCTCTTCAATATCTTACTGAGTTACTGGACAAAGGTTTGTCCTTCTCTTCTATTAAGGTTCATGCTGCAGCAATTTCAGCTCACTATGAATGTGACCCTCCATTGTTTTCTCATCCTTTGTTCAAGCAGTTTCTTAGTGGTGCATAGAATATAGGGCGCCCGTAGAGCTCCTACTCCTGCTTGGGATCTCAATTTTGTGTTGGAGAAACTTACTCTACAACCTTTTGAGCCTGCAGCTACTTCTGAGTTGAAATATTTATCATGGAAGACTGCCTTTTTGTTGGCCATTACCTCTGCAAGAAGGGTTTCTGAATTACAGGCCCTTATGGCGGTTGAGCCTTTCTTGATTTTCCATAAGGATAGGGTATCTTTGCGTACTAATCCTTCCTTTATGCCTAAGGTGGTTTCTAGTGTGGCTTTAAACCAAACTATTCATTTGCCTACTTTTTATGCAAATCCCCAAAATAAAGGGGAAAAGATTGTGCACACTTTAGATGTACACAGGCAGTTGCGATATTGTTTGGACAGAACTAAAGGGTTCAGGCAGTCTCAGCAGTTGTTTATTTCTTTTGCTTTGAGTTCTCAGGGCAAGCCTGTGTCAAAACAAACTATTTCTAAGTGGATTGGGTTTTGTATTGCTTTCTGTTATTCCCATCATGGCAAGGAGATTCCAGCTGGGATTAGGCCTCATTCCACTAGGGCTACTGCCACTTCAACAGCATTTTTGAGGGGAGTGGCAACCAAGGATATTTTGGAGGCAGCTACTTGGAGTTCAGTGCATACTTTCTCTAGGCATTATCACCTGCCACTTTACTCTAAATCCAGGGCTGGTTTTGCCACTGCTGTTTTGCAGGGCATTTTGGCAGCTCCTGCTTCCTTGTAGTTTGGCCATCCTCCCTTACCTCTGCTTTGGGATTCTACCCAAGTGTAAGGACTGCAGCAATGTGAGATGAAGAACATAGTACAGTTTTGTACCTACCATAAATGTAGATGTTCAAGATCCACATTGCTGCAGTCCAATCTCTCCTCCTTCCCTCTGTAGTTAGAGGTGGTTGTGTGGGTTGGGTTGTAAATATTGTGTATATTGTATATATTGTACATATAATTAGTGCAAGGGTGGTTGGTTGTTTGTTTGCTGTCTTTTGGTTTTGACCTTTATTTTTAGGGTCTTCTGACATCTGGGGCAAGAAAAGACTTGAGGATATGACGTCGGTCATGCGCATTTGTACCCTGACGTCCTGATGTCAGTCAAATGCGCCTTGACCGACGTCAGCCTTATACTTTGATATTCGGGCCGACCGAGGACAGCGGACTACCCAAGTGTAAGGACTGCAGCAATGTGGATCTTCGAACATCTACATTTATGGTAGGTACAAAACTGTACTTTCTCAGTCCCCTCCGGACAAGGCCCAGAGCGGAGGAAGATTCCCCCTCCTCTGATCAGGGCTCCATTATTTCAGAACACTTTGATGATCAGGAACAGTCTTACTTTCCTTTGGAAGACTCTGATGCAGAGGAGTCTATTCCTTCTGTATCCTCCCCTGAGGATTACTCATTTGGGGAAACGTTGCATACCTTAAGAGAACACTTCCACTGGGAAGGCCAGGATTATTCAGATTCCAAGAAAAGGCTCAGGGAATTTCTTTTGTTACCCTAGCACAGGCCTCTGGCTATACCTCCTGTCTTGGACATCCTAGATGATGTTTACTCGGAGGCCTGCCTTAACCCGGACTCTCTACCTCCAGCTCCAGTTAAACCTGACCGGTACTACAGGGTTCCTGACTCCCACCAATTTCTACACAAAAGCCATGCTGCTGACCTAGAAACCATCTCACAGGGGCCCAAGGGAGTTAAGGCCTCCATTGCCAAAAATCCATTGCCTTCCGAGAGAGATTCCAGATCCTTAGAAAGGTGGGGGAAAAAGGTATATACCTCGGCTACCTTGTCCATGAGGGCCTTAAACTGTCAGTTTCATATGCTAAAATACCAACAGTTTTTGTTATCACAATTGAAAAGTAAAATGTCACAACCTGAACAACCAGACTTGAAGGAGTTGCAGGATTTGATGCATAGTGCAGAACAAGTGGGTAAGCATACCTTACAATGTGGTTTTGATTCTCTAGAGGCCTCATGTAGAGCTGCTGTTACAGGCTCAGTCATACGTAGGCATGCCTGGCTCAAGGAACAAGCCTTGCCTGATCATGTCAAAGCTAAATTACTAGACGCCCCTCTTCAAAAGGATGTACTGTTTGGTGCTAATGCTGAGGAAGTATTACAGAAAATGGAGGAAAAGGCTAAATCAATACAAACTGTGAAAGAATTTCTGCTGGTTCAACCCCCACGTTTTAGTAGAAAGTGGCCTTCCAAAAACTGGTCCTTTCCTGCCACAGATGGATCCCAAAGAGGCAGATACAGGCGCCCGAGGGGCAGAGGACAATCACAAGGATCGTATAGAGGCAGACAATGGCAAGCTCCTACACAAAGAGGTGGTGAGGACAACTCGCAATCTTTCAGAAAGGAAACCCAATGACTTTCCCCTTTGCATGCCAACCAGGTCTTAAATAGCAGCCCCCTTAGGAGGAAAACTGGCATTATTTTCAAAAAATTGGCATGTTGTCACAAAGGACAAATGGATCCTGGACATTATAAACAGAGGCTACAAATTCCATTTTCATACCCTTCCAAAAATGAGAGGCATGCCAAACCTGCCACACAATCAAAGGGCAGAGGCACAAAGGCAAATTTCAGATCTCATAAACATGAAAGCTATTTAAGAGGTACCTACACACGAACAAGGTAAAGGTTTTTATTCCAGGCTATTTCTGGTGCCAAGGAAAGGAAAAGATTGGAGACCTATTTTGGATCTATCCATCCTAAACATATTTCTACTCGTACCAAAATTCAAGATGCTCATTCTACAGCAACTTCTTCCCATGCTGGGCAAGGAGTCTTGGCTGGTAACATTGGACCTCAAGGAGGCATACCTGCATGTCCCAATCAGACAAAATTGCAGAAGGTACCTCAGATTTCTTGCAGGTTCAACCCATTATCAATTCTCTGCATTGCCCTTTGGCTTATCTACTGCGCCCAGTGTATTCACGAAATGCCTGGCATCAGTAATTGCCTACTGCAGACTTCAAGGGATACAAATATACCCTTATTTGAACGACTGTCTGATCCAAGCGGACAGCAAGCACTTTCTTCTGAAACATCTGGCTTATGTAATGTTATTAAACTCTCTGGGATACACAGTCAACAAAGAGAAATCAAGGCTAATACCCTCTCGGAAGATAATTTTCCTGGGTGCCAATTTGGACACAAACACCCAGATGGCCTACCTCACGCCAGAGAAGCAGGGGCAACTAATTCAATACTTCAGAACACTGGAAAATTGCACCAGGCTGACTGCAAGGAAAATCCTGCAGGCTCTGGGATTCATGGCATCTTGCATCTTACTAATCCCATGTGCAAAGCTTCATATGAGAAAACTACACTGGTACCTGAAAAACATATGGTCTCAACACAGCCACAGTTTGGAAACAATAATACCACTAATTCCATGTCTGCAAAAGGAATTTCTGTGGTGGGCTCAAGCATGTCAAACACAGGTCTTCCATTCAGCAAGCCTCAAGCAAATCAAGTCATCACAACAGACGCCTCTGACTACGCCTGGGGGGCGCACATGACAGACCGGTGCATTCAGGGCAAATGGTCCCAAAAAGAAAAGCACCTTCATATCATTCAAAAAGAAATGCTAGCAGTAATAAATGCTATTATAGCTTTCAAGGACCTTCTACAACCAGGTCAACTATTGATAAGAACAGACAACACCACAGTTATGTGGTATATAAACAAACAGGGAGGAACACATTCTTATCGCCTATGCAGACTGGCCATGTCACTTTGGAACATGGCCATGGACTTACAGATGGAACTACAAGCACAGTACTTGCCAGGCAAGGAAAACACGCTGGCAGACGACCTAAGCAGGAATATGACAGATCCACACGAATGGAAATTGCATCCAAAAGTTTTTACAGAAATAATACAAGAATGGGGAAGGCCAGACATAGATCTCTTTGCCTCCCACAAGAATCATCAATTGTCAAAATTCTGCTCAAGGATCTTCCATCCAAAGGCCTGGAGAGTGGACGCTCTCTCCTTCAGTTGGACATCAGTGACAGTTTATGCCTTCCCTCCTCTTCCTCTGCTGCCCAAAGTTCTATTAAAGACCAAAGCAGACAGACCAAAGATGATCCTCATTGCTCCGGACTGGCCAAGGCAACACTGGTACCCACTCCTGAGGAGCCTGACTCATTCCCCACCATGGACCCTGCCTCTAATGCCTCTTCTGACTCAGCACAGTTTCAAAACTCTTCACAGCCAGCTAAAAACACTCAATCTAGCCGCATGGAAGATTCCTTAGCATCACAACAGGCCCTACTCTCCAAGGAGGTGCAGGATGTCATTTTGGAGGCCAGAAGGCCATCAACTAGAAAAGCTTACTCCGCAAAATGGAAACGTTTTTGTCTGGAATGAGAAAAAGGGAAAACTGAATTTACCTCAAATACTACAATATTTGGCTGAACTGCTAAGCAGTGGACTTTCTTCTCTATCAAAATCCATGCATCAGCCATTTCTGCAGAATACAACACTGATTATTCTCTCACCCTCTCCTAAGCCAGTTCCTCAGAGGGGCTAAGAATTTAAGACCTCCAAGAAAACAACCAATACCTGCTTGGGATCTTAATTTCATACTGGAAAAACTGACCTTGCCTCCCTTTGAGCCAGCTGCTTCATCAGATTTGCAATATTTGTCCTGGGAAACAGCTTTCCTTCTGGCTATCACCTCAGCTCGTAGAGTTTCAGAACTACAGGCTGTCATGGCCGTCCAACATTTTATCTTCCATCAGGACAGAGTTTCCTTACGAACCAACCTGTCCTTTATGCCTAAAGTGTTATCCAGGGTAGCTTTAAATCAGGCCATACATTTACCTACTTTTTATCCTAATCCTCAAAACAAAGGGGAGAGATTACTACATTCCTTGGACATCCACAGACAACTGTGTTATTATTTGGACAGAACAAAGCCTTTCAGAAAATCAGAACAGCTCTTTGTGGCCTATGCGGTAGGAGCTCAAGGGAAGCCAATTTCCAAACAGGCAATCTCAAAATGGATAGCCCACTGCATACGCTTTTGCTATTCCTTTCATGGCAAAACTGTTCCTACAGGCATTAGGACTCATTCCACCAGGGCCACAGCCACCTCTGAAGCATTCCTCAGAGGAGTCCCTACCAAGGATATTTTGGAAGCAGCCACTTGGAGTTCTGTGCATACCTTCTCCAAGCACTACAACCTACCATTATACTCAAAATCTAGAGAAGGCTTTGCCACTGCAGTCTTGCAGGGCATTTTGGCTCCTCATAATTCCACCTAGTGCCTACCACCCCTTTCTTAGCTTTGGGACTCTACACTAGTTATGACTGCAGCTGTATGCACGATGAACATAGTACAGTTTTGTACCTACCATAAATGTAGATGTTCGAGTGCTAATACAGCTGCAGTCCAGGTTTCCCTCCCTCCTTCCCCTCTTGGGACAGGCCTATAGGCTAACACATCCTCATACAACCTGATTGGGGTATTCATTTATGATGTATCTGCTTGCAACTACTGTATTTTGATTATATTGCACTGCATGATTACACAAATTTATGTATTGCCTTCCTTCTGAGGGTACTTGACATCTGGGGCAAGAAAAACTGAAGAAAATGGCGTCGGCTGGTTCCTTTATACCCCTGTCGCACTGACGTCAGGGAAGAAGCGACGACAACCGACACCGGACCTAGACTTTGGAATTCGGCCGACCGAGGACCCGCCTGACGGCAGGAGAACCCATCTGTTATGACTGCAGCTGTATTAGCACTCTAACATCTACATTTATGGTAGGTACAAAACTGTACTTTCCCTTAGTTGGGGGTGGTGGTGGGGTGTGGACATCTAGAGTGATTAGTTTATGATCTGATCTAACCAGTGACAGGTTGACCTCCGGTGTGGAACACCTGTCGCCCATGTTGGTGATGACCAGGTCCAATATGTTTTCACCTCTGGTAGGGGAATTTACCAGCTGATCCAGGGCGTTTGAGTTGATGAATTCCAGAAAGCGCTGGGCCTGGGAATTTGTACTAGAGTAGTTTTCCCAGTGAATGGTAGGGTAATTGAAATCACCCAATATCAGGGTGTTTGGTAGGACCTTCATGTTTTCTAATGTCTCCAGAAAGGTGGAGTGTTGGTCCTGGGTCATGGAGGGTGATCTGTAGCAGGTCACAATTTGCATTGCAAATTTGCCCGATGTTAGTTGCACATGGATGATGTCAGAGGTATCAAACTGCTCCACTAACCTGGAGTTGTAGGTATCCTTGATGAATATGGATACACCCCCTCCTTTTGTGTTTCGGTCCGTGTTCTGTGGCCGAAACGTGTGGTATGAGTTGTAGCCCGGTAGTGCTGGGGTGCTCTCTGGAGCCTTGAACCAGGTTTCAGTTACTGCACAGATGTCTACATCCTCCATACTGAGGAGTCCTTCGAGCACATGCATTTTGAGATTTGAACTCCTGGCATTGAGAAGCGTAACCCTCATTTTTTTGTTTAATTGTGCTCTTTACGGTAGTGGGTTTGACTTTTGAGCCTTTTCTAAAAAAAGGCACTATGGGGGCAGCAAGAGCCTTGGCCAGTATTCAAAAGCCTAGGGGTGACAGGTGCAAGCCATCTCTTGTGAAGCAATGCGGCTTGTCAAGCATGTCGTCCCAGGCTGACAGACACTGGATCCCCTTTGAATGACACCAGAAGCTTAGCCATTTGTTGAAATTGATCATTTTTTCTTTATACTGTGGCATCATTCTTGGTGAGGGTAGGATGCTACTCGAGATCAGGGTCATACCAGCCTGGGCTGCATGATCAGAGAGCTCTTCCATGTCTCTTTTCATGTAGTCCAGAGAGGTACGTCTCAGGTCATTCACACCAGCATGAACAATGACAGTCATATTTGTACTTGTTCTGGAGTGACCTGAGTGCTTGTGTTATGTGGCGGATTCCGGCTCCTGACAGGCATCTAACAGTAACCTTCTGCTTGTTCAGCCTAGTGAGTGGGACGTCAGTGTGCCTGACTATAGTCACCTATTACTAGTGTGTTGGGTATGTTATTTTGCCTTAAGGGCTATGATTGTGCGGCACACTGGTTTTGTGTTTTGTGTGATGTCTGATTTGTGATGGGAAGTGCATGTTGTTTGGGTGTCTGCTTTGGTGGTCTCTGATGCTTTTGCAGGTTTTTATATAGAGCCTCCAATTATGACTTTGTGTATTTTTTTGCTAGTGCTGTTTTAGTAATTTTGTGTGCAACTGGAGTTGTGGTGCAAGTGTTCACCTTCTCCTCTTGACTGTCTATTCCAGTCTTGGGTGAAGACTGCTTAGCTTCCAGTTTGTCTGTATAATTGCATCTCTCGCATATGTTAGTGTGTTGTCTCCATTTCCTAGTGACATGTATCTTAATTGTAAGTAGATGAGTTTCTAATAGTGCTGTCTCCATCTTAGACCAACTACAGTGATTGAAAAGCAGATCAGTAGCAGAGGAAGTTCCAGCCTTAGCTTCCATGACCATAACTAGTCTAGTAATTCATGTAACTGATTTACAGAAGGCCGTAACTTTGGGTAGGTACTGAAAATATGATCTGATGTATTTATCAATTCCTCAACCACTGGGTCTCTTAACTGACTTAGGGCACTTATGATGACTTGGCTCTGTAGCTTGGGTTCCTCCTCTTACTGAAACTAATGCAATATAACTGGTGAAAAATGAGTGTCCGGTTCCAAGGAAAGAGAGAGAAAATACCAAAACTGTCATTTATTGGTACATCAGGTTAAGCGCTTTCATCTATCCTCCATAGAATTCCTCTTAACTTGATGTACCAATAAACAACAGATGTTAAGTTGTCAATCTCGCCTTCATTCTTGCTGGATGGGTTCGGAGCCGAACTTCGGCTCCGACTCTGCCAATACTAAAGCTCGAGAGCTAATTCCACTGGCTCGAGGCTCCCCTATATCCCACAATGCTAGGCGGTAACTACCCAGATCTCGTTTGCCGCTTAGCTGACGAGGTGCTTCTTCTACCGGCTCTGGCAGGTTAGTAAGTTTTCTTATTTAGAAACTTCTATTTCAACCCCTATTTTTTTCCTTCTACCATAGTTTTATTTATAGTATTTCATTAGTTTAAATCGGGTTCCCCTCTAGTGTCTGATATCCCTTTTTATTCCCTTCTTAACTTTTAGGCCTTTGGCCCTCTCCCTCTCCTTCCCCTAGTCCTTCAGTGTGACTGGATTTTATTGTGCTTAAGGGTGTGTTTGTGTGTTGTGCTTGTGTTTTTACACTGAGTTAGGATGTCTGACTCCAAGGTCTCAGGCTTCAAGAAGTGTGATTCGTGCTGTCAGAAAATGTCTCTGACAGATGGTCACACTTCTTGTGTATATTGCCTGGGACTTTTGCACCTGCAGGACTCGTGTGCTGTGTGCCATGCATTCAGCCCTAGAGTCCTGCAGGAACACAAAAATAAATTAATGTTACGTGGCTTGTTAAAGCCTGAAGGCCCCCCGACCCAGTCTGTGTCGGGGAAGCCTTCTAAGACTTCCAGACCGTCGGCTCCAGTTTCTGAGCCGTCCCCTGAAAGCATTAGATCGGCTTTGACATCGGCTCCGGCTGGAGCTGATGTTTCCAAATCTCATACCATCACCTCGGCTCCGGCTGGAGCCAAGGTTGACAAGACTCAGTCTGCTCCAAAGGCTTATCGGAGCCACCTGCTAAGAAGAGGTCTAGGTCCCCTTCCATCGGCTCCATCCATTCGGCGCCGGGATCTCCTCTTCTATCAGAACGGAGCCATAGGTCTCATTCCTCTCGGTCCTCCAGGCTATCAGACCATGATTTACAAAGGGTGGTGAGTAGACTTCTCAAGTCCGAGGCACTGGCCCAAATGCTGCATAGCCCTACTCAACAGTCAGCGGCTATTTCCATCCCTGATTTTATTCCTCCTCCGACTCCTTTGAGTTCGGAGCCGGGGCTCATTGGAGCCGTGGCTGTCGGTGCTTCGGAGCCGATACCTTCCCTTTCGGCTCCGTCGTGTGCTCCGATTTCCTCATTGGAGGGATCTCGGCGCCGAGCTTCCCTCGTTGGCTCCGAGGGGGCGAGAGGCATCGGACCCTTGTCTGACCCCGTTCTCCCTCTCGGAGCATCGGCGCTGGTGAGTTCGGCTCCGACATCGGCCTCGGAGCCGTCCCTGTCGGTGCCGGGGGGGTCCTTGTCTCCTCGGAGCGGGGACCTCCGGCCTTGCCTGATAGGGGAGCCTTCGAGGTCTCGAGGTCATGCGGAGCATGTTAGACCCAGTGTCTACCCCACAGTCGGCTCCATCAGCTCCTCCCTCTTCAGTGCCTGCGGTGATTTCTACCCATCCCCTTGTATCGGGCTGCAGAGAGCCAGCTCCTCAGGTTTCCCCATTGGGAATTTTCTCCTCTTCCGAGGCCTCTCCTGATCCGGTAGGAGAACCCCCTCGGAAGAGACAGTGCAAGAGGAAGCACATTGACTCCCCTGAGTCTATCACCTCTGACACTGACTTGGAGGAATCTGAAGGTTCCCTTCGGTCCCCCTCTGAGGATGTTTCCTTTGCTGACATCCTTGAAATCCTGAAACAGAGGGGGAACTGGGCCGCCCTTAACCCTTCAGAGGATGAGTCAGTTTACCTTGAGGCGTTTGGCTCTCGCCCTTCCACCTCCTGGGTGTCCCCTCCCTTTGACCCACTTATGGAAGTGGTGGCAAGGAAGGCTTGGATGGCCCCTGATTCAGTGGAACCTACCCCAAGGAGGCCGTCAAAATTTATTACTGCCCCTAAGGAGTTTCTATCAAAAGGGGTGTCTGTTGATGCCATGGTGGTGGCCGCAGCCACTAAGGAGGAGTTAGCCTATCCTTCGGTACCTGTCCATCCTCCTAATAAGGAGTCTAGGACCATGGACAGCTAGGGTAAGTGGATGTTTTCGTCAACGACCTTTTCAATGCGGTCGCTGAACTACTTGTGTCACTTCACCCGTCTCCAGAGAGATTTGCTTAAGGATATGGGTGAGGCTATACAGGATCCAACAGCTGAAGGGTTCCAAGACAAGATGAACTCCCAATTAGCAACCCTGAATTCGATTGTTAACTCCTCCATGCGGCTTATCTCATATGCTGCTGATGGGGCGAGTAGGGCTGCAGGCACAGGCATAGCGTTATGACGTCACGCCTGGATGCGGCTTTGCAATTTTGCGGACCCTTTCAAGGTGTCCTTCACCAATTCCCCCTTTGATGGCTCAACATTGTTTGGTCCTCAGGTGAAGGATACATTAACTAGATGCGAGGTGGAAGGTAAGACTCTCCCTGCCGTGGGAGTCCATTTTTCTACCCCTTCTAGACCTTATCCAAAGGCTCAGAGGTGAGGAAAAATGTGGTTCCGTAAGCCTCTGGGAGTCTCATTTGATGCACAAGGTCGATTCCCCTCTAGAGGCAGAGGGGGGAATAACAATAGACGCCGCCCTAGAGGCAGAGGAGGTCCACAAAACCAGGGTAGC
>NC_056732.1:1079915365-1079934015 GCF_019279795.1 Protopterus annectens | reverse complement strand
GCAAGTTTATATTTCCAATTCCAATTCTTATTGAGAATTACTTTATTTTATTACTATACAAATTTAAACCACGTAATAAAAGATTTCATATAGCAGTTACTATGATTATATCCAATTTCCCCGTTAATAGTGATGGATGCCATATTCATTTGTCCTTATGGGGAATTTGATATCGGTGAAAAATAGATGTTCATCGTGTTTCATTGTTGCAGTCATTACACTTGGGTTGTTCTGCTGGCAGGCGACACGCAGTCGGCCCGAGTTCCAAAGTCTAGGTACGGCGTTGGTTGCTGTCACTTCTTCCCTGACGTCAGTGCGCCAGGGGTGTTAAAGATGCAACCAATGCCATTTTCTTCATCCTTCTTGCCGTGCGGTGCCCGAAGCAGTTGGCAAGTGCCTGTCGGCCGACTCCTGAGATTTTCGAAATAGAGTTTCAGAACCAAAGTCTTCAATAAAGCTAAGTACCCCGTTGGGGAAACTTTTACTTTTTCTTGCTCCAGACCGATGTCAGTAAACGTTAACAATTGTATTTCTTGTGGGAAGCAAATACCTCATAAGGACTTTCATTCTTACTGTATTCCTTGCCTAGGCCCTGACCACGATGTTACTAGTTGTCAGTTTTGTGCTAGATTCAACAAACGCACTATTAAACATCTGTTTGATTTTGCATTTCATTACTTTGGCCGAAGGTTTAACTATACAATGCCATCGGAACAACTGACGACCGGAATTCATAAAAAACGCAAAGACAAGGAAAAAGACAGGCATCTGAGGTCCAAAACCGATGACGAAGCCTCTTCTAGGCCAGTCGCTGGTTCTCAGGCGCTTTTGCAGCCCCTGACACCCGCTACCTCAGAGCCACAGGCCATACCAGACCCACGTGGAGACAACTAGGCCTCTGGATACTCAAGGTATTGGGCCTATGGAAAATATTCCCTTGAATGGGTCCGGAGCTGCTGAGCAGGCATCTGCTTCTGAGGGTGTTTTCAGTCCTTCACAGCTTACTATTAAATCCTCTGCAGCAGCCAGAGTACAGTCAAAGACACCATTAAAGACAAAGAAACAAGTACAGCATTCTCCTGGACAGTCAACCATGCCAAAGAAACAGATGCTTAAAATGGCCGAAGACTTACTTTGATCAGGGGTTCCCATCCCCTGCTGATAAAAGGCCTAGGCAAGACACTGACTGTGATTCCTCTGACCAGGTTTCTATTTTTTCTGATTCCTCTTCAGATCAGGGCTATTCTCTTCCTCCCTATGAGGACTCTGATGCTGAAGAATCTATACCATCAGCCTCTCCTCCTGAGGATTACTCTTTTGGGGAAACTCTGAACACCATGAGGGAACATTCCCACAGGGAGAGCCAGGATTATTCAGAATCCAGGAAAAGGCTCAGAGATTTTTTGTTACTGCCTCAGCACAGGCCCCTGGCTATCCCCCCATGCTTGATATAGTTGATTATGTTTTCTCTGAATCCAGTCTGTCTCCTGAGTCTTTACCCCCTGCGCCAGTCAAGCCAGACAGGTATTACAGGGTCCCTGACTCATAAATTTCTTTATAAAAACCCTGCTGCTGACCCTGAAACAATTTCTCAGGATCCCAAAGGGGTTAAGGCGTCCACTGCTAAAAACCCTGTTTCCTCTGATGGGGATTCTAGAGCTCTGGGTAGATGGGGGGGAAAAAGTTTACACCTCTGCTACTTTAGCTGTAAGGGCTTTAAACTGCCAGATTCACATGCTTAAATATCAACAGTACCTCATGTCTTTGTTAAAACAGAAACTGTTTACAAATTCAGAGAATCCTGACAATAAGGAAATGCAGGAATTATTGCATGCAGCAGAACAAGTGGGAAAATATACTCTGCAATGTGGTTTTGATTCATTAGGGGCTTCTTGCAGAGCCGCAGTTACAGGCTCTGTCATTCGAAGGCATGCTTGGTTGAAAGAACAAAGTTTACCTGAACATGTCAAAGTAATATTTTTGGATGCTCCATTACAGCATGATATTTTGTTTAGTGTTAAGGCAGAAGAAGTGTTAAAGAAAATGGAGGATAAAGCAAAATCTATGCAGACAGTAAAGGATTTCTTACAGGTTCAACCACCCAGGTTTAGTAGAAACTGGCCTTCAAACAATTGGTCCTTTCAGGTATCAGACAGGCCACAAAGAGGCAGATACAGATGCCCAAGAGGCAGATCTCTGCCACAAGGCTCCTACAGACCTAAACAATGGGGTGCTTCTGCCCCCAAAGGAGGAGAAGACAAATCACAACCTTATAGGAAGCAGTCCCAATGTCTTTCCTCTACAAAAGCCAAGCACTTAACTTTTGGCAGCACCCCTAGGGGGAAAGCTAGCACTTTTCGCACAAAATTGGCACAGTCACCCAGGACAAATGGGTACTGAATACAGTTTTTCAGGGTTACAGGTTCCACTTTCACACTCTTCCAAAATCAAAAGGTATGCCGGACCTGCCACATAACCAATGGGCAGAGGCACAAAAGGAAATTGCTACTCTCATAGACATGGGAGCTATTCAAAGCGTACCACAGCAAGAACAGGGACAAGAATTTTACTCAGAACTCTTCTTGGTTCCCAGAAAGGACAAAGCCTGGAGACCAATACTGGACTTGTCAATCCTAAATACTTTCCTGGTTGTCCCAAAATTCAAAATGTTAACACTACAGCAACTTCTACCCATGCTGGGCAAGAAGGCTTGGCTAGTTACTTTGGACCTCAAAGCGGCATACCTGCATGTCCCAATCAGACAATCTTGCAGAAGATACCTCAGATTCATAGCTGGTTCAATGCATTACCAATTCTCTGCACTGCCCTTTGGCTTATCTACTGCACCCCGGGTCTTCATAAAATGCCTGGCACCAGTAATTGCATTTTGCAGACAGAGGAATTCAGATATATCCCTACTTGGATGACTGCCTTATTCAAGCAGAGAGAGCAAGGACATTCTACTAAAGCATCTGGCGTTTGTAAAAAGATTATTAATTTGCCTAGGGTACACAGTAAACGAAAATAAGTCAAAACTAGTGCCCTCTCAAGAGATAATATTCCTGGGTGCAAGCTTAAATACATCTACCCAGATGGCTTATCTCACGCCAGACAAACAAAGGCAACTAACTCATTACTTTCAAAAGATGGCAACAAAGACCCAGCTCCCTGCAAGAAAAATTCTACAGGCCCTGGGCTTCATGATGTTCTTCGTTTTCCATTGCTGCAGTCCTTACTATAGGGTATAGTCCGCGTCCAGTCGGCCCGAATACCAGAGTATAAGGCTGACGTCGGTCAGGGCGCATTAGACTGACGTCAGTACGTCAGGGTACTAATGCGCATGACCGACATCATATCCTCAGTCTTTTTTGCCGCATGGTCCGATGCAGAAGCAGTTTTGCGAGTGCAGGTTGGCGTTCTGAAATATTTCCGAAACCGGAGTTTCAGACCGAAACAGAGTTGGCTAAGTAACCCGTTGGAACATTTTGGTTTTTCTTGCCTCAGTATTTTACGGATGTCAGTTAAAGTGAATAACTGTATTTGTTGTGCGAAACAGATACCTCATAGGGATTACCATACCTTGTGTATACCTTGTTTAGGGCCTGAGCACGACGTTGTTGGTTGCGGCTCTTGTGCTAGGTTTAACAAACGCACTATTAAGAGGAGGTTAGACTGTGCCAGGTTAGTGTTTGGGAACCGTTGCAATTATAAAATGCCGTCCGATGCTCCGGCGCTTCGTCAAGAAGCGCAAGGACAAAACAGTGAAGCCTAGGGTTGATGAACCGCAGTCCCGGACGTCGGTCCTTTAGAAGGCTCAGTGGAGCCAGAGGTTTTGCCAGGAGTTTCCATGGAGTCTCAGGCAGAAACTTTACTGTTACAGGATGTGCCTTCTCAGGAGGTAGGCCAGGCTGAGGGGCTTCTCAGGTAACTGTTCTTCCCTCTCTTCCCAAGGTAGTTAGAGCCTCTCCTTCTGTTGCCAAAACTTCTTTGAGAGGTAGGCCTAGTTCAGCTTCAGTGGGGCTTCTCCTAGCATTTGGTTCTGTACCTAAGAAACATATGCTTAAAATGGCAGAAGATTTGATTACTATGATTAGAGGTTCTATGCCCCGCCTGATAAGAGGCCTAGGGTGGAACCGAGTTTGATAGTTTTGAACAGTGTTCAGAGGCTTCAGAGTCTTCTGGAAGACTTGCAGGAGTATCCTACTTATTCTGATTCTGATGTGGATGATTCCACTCCTACAGCTTCTCCTCCTGAGGATTTCTCATTTTCAGAGACTCTGCATTCCATGAGGGAGCACTTTAAATGGGAAGGCCAGGATTACTCTGATTCCAGGAAAAGGCTTAGGGAATTCTTGTCTTTGCCTCAGCATAGGTCCTTAGCTATTCCTCCTGTGTTGAATGTGGTGGAAGATGTTTTGCAGAGGCTTCCCTGAATCCTGACTCTTTGCCTCCTGCTCCTGTTAAGCCTGATAGGTATTATAGGGTGCCCGAAGCTCATAAGTATTTGTTTAAGAGTCCTAGGGCGGACCCAGAAACTATTTCTCAAGGGCCTAAAGGTGTTAAGGCTTCTGTGGTTAAAAATCCTGTTCCCACTGATAAAGAGGCAAGGGCCTTGGATAGGTGGGGAAAGAAAGTGTATACTTCTTCCACTCTAGCCATGAGAGCGTTGAATTGTCAGTTTCACATGCTAAAATATCAGAATTATCTCCTTTCACAATTAAACTCTAAGGTGGATGCTTTGCGGAAGGTATTGAGTGTAAAGAGTTGCTGGACTTGGTTCATGTGTCTGAGCAAGTGGGTAAGCATTCTTTGCAATGTGGTTTTGATGCTGTACAGGCCTCCTCGAGGGTGGCTGCTACTAGTTCTGTTCTTCGCAGGCATGCCTGGTTGAAGGATCAGAATTTAGCTGAGCATGTTAAGACAAGAATTTTGGATGCTCCTTTACAGTCTGATGTGTTGTTTGGATCGCCTGTGGAAGCAGTTTTAAAGAAAATGGAGGACAAAGCTAAGTCTATGCAAACTGTTAAAGATTTTTGCAGGTGCAGCCACCGAAGTTTAGTAGAAATTGGCCTGCTAAGGGGTGGACATATCCTGCTTATGATTCCCAGTCTAGGGTTAGGTCTAGACGTGGTAGGGGCAGGGCTCAAGGTTCTTTTAGGCCTAGAACAGGGAGTTCACCTGCTCAGACTTCTGGTGAGGGCAGGGGTCAGTCCTTTCGTAAACAGACCCAATGACCTGTCTTTTCAGCTGCCAGTAGATTCTCGCCTGGCAGCTCCTTTGGGAGGAAGACTGTCTCTTTTCAAAGAAAATTGGGATTTAATTACTCAAGACAAATGGGTGTTGGATATCATTCACCAGCGTTACAGATTTTATTTCCATACAATGCCCCCTTTCAAAGGCATGCCAGACGTTCCTCCTCCGCAGAGAAAGGAGGCTCACAAGCAAGTTTCTCAGTTACTCCAGATGGGGGCCATTCAGCCAGTCCCTGTATCAGAAAGGGGCCTAGGATTTTATTCTCGCCTGTTCCTAGTACCAAAGAAGGGGAACACGTGGAGACCAATTTTGGATTTATCTCTCCTCAACACTTTTCTGGACATTCCCAAGTTCAAGATGTTGACGTTACAACAGCTTTTACCTCTGCTGGGCAAAGATCACTGGATGGTAACTTTAGATCTCAAGGAAGCTTACCTTCATGTGCCTATAAGGCTAAGTTGCAGGAAGTATCTGCGGTTTCGAGCTGGAAATTCTCATTATCAGTTCTCTGCATTGCCCTTTGGCTTATCTACTGCCCAGAGTATTCACAAAGGTTCTGGCTCCAGTGATAGCTTACTTCAGGCTTCAAGGAATTCAAATCTATCCTTACTTGGACGACTGCCTGATTCTGGCTCAAGAAAAGGAAGACCTTCTACAGCATCTGGAATATGTTATAGCAGTGCTAAGATGCCTAGGGTATTCTGTGAACGAAATAAAGTCCAGTCTAGTACCCTCTCAAGACATGTGCTTTCTGGGTGTGAGACTGAATACAGCAGCCCAGATGGCCTTTTAACCCCGGACAAACAAAAGAGTCTGTCACTTTACTTCCATCAACTATCTCATCAGTCCGTGCTGACTGCAAGGACAGTCCTTCAAGCATTAGGGTTCATGGCATCTTGTATTCTGGTGCTTCCCAATGCCAAACTGCATATGAGGAAGCTACAATGGTATCTCAAAATGTATGGACACAGCACTGCCAGGATTTGGACACTGTCATTCAAATAATACCTTGCCTTCAAAAGAATTCTTGTGGTGGGCTCAGGAATGTCACCTAAACAAGGGACTCTCTGTGACCCGGCCAGAGGCAAGTCAGATTTTAACGACAGATGCCTCGGACATTGCTTGGGGAGCTCATCTAAATGGAAAGTGGATACAAGACAAGTGGCCTGCCAGACTACAGCATCTACATATCAACATGAAGGAGATGTTAGCAGTCCAGTTTGCATTAATGGCTTTCAAGGAGTTACTTCTTCCAGGGCAGGTGTTGATTCTAACAGACAACACAACTGTCATGTGGTACATCAACAAGCAAGCGGGAACACATTCTTATCCTCTATGCAGGCAAGCAATGATTTTATGGGAGACTGCGCTAAGCTTGCAACTAACTCTTCAGGCAAGGTTTCTGCCAGGAGCACAGAACTCCTTAGCAGATGTGTTAAGCAGACAAATCATGGATCCCCACGAGTGGAAACTGGATCTTCATGTATTTCAGAAATTGACAGTGTCATGGGGAACTCCAGACATAGATCTGTTCGCTTCTCCACTAAACCACCAGCTGCCAAAGTATTGCACAAAGGGTTTCATCACACAGCTTGGAAAGTGGATGCTCTGTCTTTCAGTTGGAAAAACCTTCATGTGTATGCCTTTCCACCTCTGCCTCTTCTTCCAAAGGTACTATTAAAGGTCAGACAAGACAGGCCAAGGATGATTTTGATAGCTCCAGATTGGCCTTGGCAACACTGGTACCCACTACTACGAGTCTGGTAAAGAAGCCTCCATGGCCTTTACCTCTGATTCCTCATCTGTTATCTCAGAAGGACGGTCATCTGCTCAATGTCAAGCTTCACTCTCTTCATCTAACAGCCTGGCATATTCTGTGTTGAAACACAGCAGGTCTCAACTTCCTCAACAAGTTTTAAATGTGATTATGGAAGCTAGAAGACCTAGTACAAGGAGAGTGTACGCAGAAAAATGGAAGAGATTTTTATTTTGGAGTACAGCAAAGAATTTGGAGATTTCTGAGCCTAATTTGAGTGTGGCTCTTCAATATCTTACTGAGTTATTGGACAAAGGTTTGTCCTTCTCTTCCATTAAGATTCATGCTGCAGCAATTTCAGCTCACTATGATTGTGACCCACCTTTGTTTTCGTGATCCTTTGTTCAAGCAGTTTCTTAGAGGGGCAAAGAATATAAGACCCCCGTAGAGCTCCTACTCCTGCTTGGGATCTCAATTTTGTGTTGGAAAAACTTACTCTACAACCTTTTGAGCCTGCAGCTACTGCTGAATTGAAATACTTGTCATGGAAGACTGCTTTTCTGTTGGCTATTACTTCTGCAAGAAGGGTGTCTGAGTTGCAGGCCCTTATGGCAGTAGAGCCCTTTTGATTTTCCATAAGGATAGGGTATCATTACGTACTAATCCTTCCTTTATGCCTAAGGTGGTTTCTAGTGTGGCTTTAAACCAAACTATTCATTTGCCTACGTTTTATGCAGACCCTCAAAATAAAGGGGAAAAGATTTTGCACACTTTAGATGTACACAGGCAATTGCGTTATTATTTAAGCAGGACTAAGGATTTTAGGCAGTCTCAGCAGTTGTTTGTTTCTTTTGCTTTGAGTTCACAGGGCAAGCCTGTGTCAAAACAAACTATTTCTAGGTGGATTGGCTTTTGCATTGCATTTTGTTATTCCCATCATGGCAAGGAGATTCCAGCTGGGATTAGGCCTCATTCCACTAGGGCTACTGCCACTTCAACAGCATTTCTAAGCGGGGTGGCAACTAAGGATATTTTGGAAGCAGCTACTTGGAGTTCAGTGCATACTTTTTCTAAGCATTATCACCTTCCTATCTACTCTAAGTCTAGGGCTGGTTTTGCCACAGCTGTTTTGCAAGGCATGTTGTCAGCTCCTACTTCTTTATGATTTGCCAGCCTCCCTTACCTCTGCTTTGGGATTCTACCCAATAGTAGGACTGCAGCAATGGAAACGAAGAACATAGTACAGTTTTGTACCTACCATAAATGTAGATGTTCGAGGATTCCATTGCTGCAGTCCAATTACCTCCCTCCTTCCCTCTGTGTTTAGGGGTGGTTGTGTAGGTGAGTTTACATGCTTATATTTTTGTATATATTCGTGTATATATTGTACATGTTTTTGGTGCAGGTATTTTGGGACTTGTCTTTTTAGGGTCTTCTGACATCTGGGGCAAGAAAAGACTGAGGATATGACGTCGGTCATGCGCATTAGTACCCTGACGTACTGA
This sequence comes from Protopterus annectens, assembly GCF_019279795.1. Lineage (NCBI taxonomy): Eukaryota > Metazoa > Chordata > Ceratodontiformes > Protopteridae > Protopterus > Protopterus annectens. Next base: position 1,079,925,501 of record NC_056732.1, on the reverse strand, counting down.
CGTCAGTCTAATGCGCCCTGACCGACGTCAGCCTTATACTCTGGTATTCGGGCCGACTGGACGCGGACTATACCCTATAGTAAGGACTGCAGCAATGGAATCCTCGAACATCTACATTTATGGTAGGTACAAAACTGTACTGCTTCCTGCATTCTACTCATTCCATATGCAAGACTGCATATGAGGAAACTACAATGGTATCTAAAAAGTGTTTGGCCTCAGCATTGCCACAGCCTGGAAACAATAGTGACTATAATTCCCTGTCTACAACAGGAGTTTTGATGGTGGTCCAGAGCCTGTCACCACAAGAAGAAACAGCCCTTCACCTTACCCACTGCCAGGCAGACAATAACAATGGATGCATCGGAATATGCCTGGGGGGCACAATTGGCAGGAAAATATATTCAGGGCACGTGGCCCAAGGAACAAATGCAACTTCACATCGATCAAAAAGAGATGTTAGCTGTACAGAATGCCCTGACAGCCTTCAAGGATCATCCAGGACAACTAGTACTAAAGATGGACAACACCACAGATGTCCTTCATGGATGCATCTGCAGTCATAACAAGTGGGTTGTCCTGTCGTCAGGCAGCCCTGCAGTCGGCCGGATTCCAAAGTCCGGGTCCGGCTTCGGCTGATGTCGCACTCCACCCGACGTCATCTCTGTTGGTCTTCGGGTATAAAAGCATCAGCCGACGCCATTTTCCTCAGTCTTTCTTGCCGCGTGGCGCAAGCAGAAACTGTTCGCAAGTGCCGGTCGGTCGGATCCAGAGATTACTTCTACCAAATACTACTTCGAAGACTTCTAAAGCTAAGTACCCCGTTGGGGACTCTTTCTTGCCTCAGCCGATGTCAGAAAAAGTTAACAATTGTTTAACCTGTGGGAAACAAATACCTCATAAAGATTTCCACTCTTACTGTCTGCCTTGTTTAGGCCCAGCCCACGACGTAGCAGCCTGTTCGGCCTGTGCCTCTTTCAACCGGCGAACGGTTAGGCGTCGGTCGGAGTTTGCAGAACAGTTTTCGGTTCTGATTTTGCGTACATTATGCCGTCGGATCCTCCGACTACCCAATCTACCAAAACGCAAAGATAAAGACCGACACTCGCGGTCCGCGGTTTCGCCGAAACCACGGTAAAGCAAACGCGAGTGTCTCGGTTTCGGCGAAACCGAAAACTGATCAAAGTACAGCTGAACCTATTCTTACAACTGAGGCCCCTGCTACAACTCTTGAATCGACCTCAGAAATTTTAACCACTACGGTGGTTGACTTATCAGACACCATCCCCTTGGATGTCTCTACCCCAGCACGTGGTGCTGCTAGGCCTCCAGCAGCCATGTCCATTAAGGCCTTCGCCAGGGCTAAAGCAGCCAAGACTACTAAAACAGTGCCTGTTAAACCCCCACATCCAGGCCCTCTTCTAGTTCTCAAATGCTTTCTTTGGCAGAAGATTTAATTTCTTTAATTAGAGGATCTCAATCTCACCCAGACAGGGCCTCTCAGCCCCCAGAGAAGAGACCTAGGGCAGAGCCCCCTGAGCCAGTGTCTTCTGATGATTCTGCTGATGAATCAGACATAACTGACCAGCCAGAGGCTCCCTTCTCCAATTTTGAAGATTTTGATGCTGAAGAATCCATTCCAGCTGCTTCCCCACCAGAAGAATTCTCCTTTGGGGAAACCTTGCATGCCATGCGAGAACAGTTCCAATGGCAGCAACAGGATTTTTCAGACTCCAGAAAAAGACTTAGGACCTTTCTGCACCTCCCACAGCACAGGCCCTTAGCTATACCTCCTGTTCTCTCTGTGGTGGATGATGCTTTCAATGATGTTTGCTCCGCTCCAGATTCTTTACCCCAGCCCCTGCCAAACCAGACAGATTTTACAGGGTGCCAGATACTCATCACCACCTTTACAAGGCCCCACTTGCAGACCCAGAAACTATATCCCAGGGTCCCAAGGCAGTAGCGGCGACCACAGCTAAAAACCCTATTCCTTCTGAAAGGGAAGCAAGGTCATTAGACAGATGGGGTAAAAGGTCTACACTTCAGCTACTCTCTCAGCTAGAGCTTTAAACTGTCAGTTTCACATGATACAATACCAAGAGTTTATGCTTGATCAGTTAACTAAAAAGCTAACCACTGATGAATCTCTTGATAAGAAATATGTATTAGAGATGGTAAATAACATACAACAGGTTAGCAACCATTCCTTAAAATGTGGCTATGATGCACTGGAGGCTTCATTTAGATCAGCCATGACAGGCACAGTGATAAGAAGGCATGCATGGCTAAAGGAACAAGCTTTACCGGATCATGTTAAAGCTAAGTTGCTAGATGCTCCTATGGACAAGACAAGTTTGTTTGGTACACCTGCCCAGCAGGTTATGAAGAAAATGGAAGAAAAGGCAAAATCTGTTCAAACTGTTAAAGATTTCTTGCAGGTTCAACCCCCAAGGTTTAGCAGGAACTGGCCTGCCAAAAATTGGTCCTTTCCTGACTCCACAAAATTTCAAAGGGGCAGGAATAGACGCTCCAGAGGCAGAAACCAATCCAGAGGAGGTGCCTACAGAGGACGACAGTGGCAAGGTAACAACAGAGGCACAGACACAGCCACTGCCACTACATCAGCACAACCACAGTGACTTAATCCTAAATGCCCCTACCAGGGAACAAATAGCAGCTCCTCTAGGCGGAAAGTTAACCTTATTTTCAAAGAACTGGCACTACATAACAAAAGACAAGTGGATTTTACAAACCATAGATCAAGGTTACCGGTTTCACTTCCACACTTTACCAGTCAAAGAGGAATGCCAAATCTACCTCCAAATCAAAAACAGAGGCTCTACGCCAGATAATGGAGTTAGCAAACATGAGAGCTGTGGAAAGAGTGCCAACAGCAGAACAAGGAAAGGGGTTCTATTCCAGACTATTCCTAGTTCCAAGAAAGGAAAAAGTTGGAGACCAATTCTCGACCTGTCCACCTTAAATACATACATCATTGTCCCAAAATTCAAAATGCTGACCCTACAGCAACTTCTTCCCATGCTGGGCAAGGAGTCTTGGCTGGTAACTCTAGATCTCAAGGAGGCATACCTGCACGTCCCCATCTGACCAATCTGCAGAAGGTACCTCAGGTTTCTTGCAGGATCAGAGCACTATCACTTCTCAGCATTGCCCTTTGGCTTATCTACTGCGCCCAGAGTATTCACAAAATGCCTGGCATCAGTAATCGCCCATTGCAGACTACAGGGAATTCAAATTTACCCATACCTGGACGACTGCCTGCTACAAGGGGACAACAAAAGCAAGCTGACAACAGATTTACAAAGGGTCATTTACTTGCTACAAGGACTGGGATACACAGTCAATTTACAAAAGTCAAGGCTGATACCATCCCAAACAAGGACATTCTTGGGCGGAATTGGACACAGTACAACAAATGGCATTCCTGACTACAGAAAACAAAAAGAACTTCCTCTTTACTTCTTGGCACTAACAAAACTGAACAAGTTAACAGCAAGAAAAGTTCTGCAGGCCTTGGGCTTCATGGCATCATGCATAATCTTGGTCCCATTTGCCAGACTACATATGAGGAAACTACAGTGGTACCTAAAGAATTTATGGTCCCAACACAGACACAGTCTAGAAACAGAAATCCCACTAATTCCATGCTTAAAACAGGAGTTCCTATGGTGGGCTCAGGCATGCCAGTCAAACCCAGGCCTACCCTTTCGCAGATGTCAACCAAGCCAGACCATCACAACAGACGCTTCAGACCTAGGATGGGGGCCCACATGCTGGACAAATGCATGCAAGGATTGTGGACACAGGATCAACTTCACCTGCACATCAATCTAAAAGAAATGCTGGCAGTAAAACTGGCAATCCAAAAGTTCAAACCATTTCTCAAAGAGGGCCAGTTGATGATAAGGACAGACAACACCACAGTCATGTGGTACATCAACAAACAGGGAGGCACTCATTCATACCCCTATGCAGAATGACCTTGGAGCTGTGGACCCTGGCACTCAGCTACAACATTCAGTTACAGGCAATATTTGTACCGGGAAAGACAATACTCTAGCAGACATATTAAGCAGAACCACGGATGCCCACGAATGGAAGCTGCACCCGGACATCTTCAAGACCATCTCAAAGAAATGGGGAATGCCACAGATAGACCTATTCGCATCACCTCTCAATCACCAGCTCAAAAATTCTGCACAAGGACATTCCACCCACTAGCATGGAAAGTGGACTCACTCTCCTTCAACTGGAAAGGCCTAACAGCATATGCATTCCCACCTCTTCCTTTGATACACAAGGTACTACTAAAAATCAAGGAAGAACATCCAAGGATAATCCTGATAGCTCCAAACTGGCCAAGACAACACTGGTACCCACTACTGAAGAGCATGTCTCGGAACAATATGTGGCCAATACCCTGATGCCTTTGATGTTAACTCAGAACAACTACAGCATCATACATCCAAACCTAAAACGCTGCAACTGACTGCATGGAACATCACATAGCAGCAGCTAATCCAGAACTTTCCCAAAGAATTAGACATTATTCTTGAAGCACGCAGACCTTCAACAAGAAGGAACTATGCTGGAAAATGGAAAAGGTTTGTCATTTGGAGTGGAAAGAGGAAAAGATGTGTCAAACATAGATATGCCTAACATTCTGGAGTATCTGGCGAACTTCTTCATTCAGGCCTGTCCTACTCCTCCATCAAGATACATGCATCAGCTATTTCAGCAGAATACAGCTTTGATCCACCTGTTTTGTCGCACCCTTTGCTCAGGCAGTTCCTCAGAGGAATCAAGAATGTAAAACCTCCAAGGAAACCACCATTACCAGCTTGGGATTTAAACTTTGTGCTAGAAAAGTTGACACTATCACCCTTTGAACCAGCAGCAACAGCAGACCTACAACACCTGTCATGGAAAACTGCTTTCCTACTGGCAATTACTTCAGCAAGGAGGGTTTCAGAACTACAGGCCTTAATGGCAGTGCAACCCTTCCTAATCTTCCACCAAGATAAGAGTGTCCATGAGGACTAATCCTACATTTATGCCCAAGGTGGTATCCAGAGTGTCTTTAAACCAGGCAATCCACCTACCTACCTTCTTTCCCAACCCACAAAACAGAGGGGAAAGAATACTGCATACCTTGGATGTACACAGACAGCTACGCTACTACTTGGACAGAACAAAAAATAGCAGAAAGACTGACCAACTTTTTGTAGCCTATGCAACAGGAAGGGAAGGAAAAGCTATTTCCAAACAGACAATCTCCAAATGGATAGGAAATTGCATACGATACTGTTACTCCTTCCATGGAAAACCAATTCCACAGAACATAAGACCTCATTCTACAAGGGCAACAGCCACTACCACAGCCTTCTTACGAGGAGTGGCAACCAAAGACATTATTGAGGCGGCTACTTGGACCTCCGTGCATACATTTGCCAAGCATTATAATTTGCCTCTATATTCCAGATCCCGAGCAGGGTTTGCCACTGCTGTACTGCAAGGGATCCTAAACACACCATAATCTACTTTTATCCTCCTCCCTAGTTGGCTATGGTATTCTACCCACTTGTTATGACTGCAGATGCATCCATGAAGGACATAGTACAGTTTTGTACCTACCATAAATGTAGATGTCCGAACTGGATAGCATCTGCAGTCAGGATTACCCTCCCTCCTTCTCCTCTGTGGTACTCCTAGGCTGTTTACCCTCCTAATAGCTAGCTGTTGGGGAGTCTTTATGGTGTATTTGTTTGTATATATGTGCATACATGCTTATTGTTGTGTTTACCTCTATCTATTTGGAAACATTGGCATCTATCCAAATTTTAGCCTGCAAGAGGGCTACTGGCATCTGGGGCAAGAAACACTGAGGAAAATGGCGTCGGCTGATGCTTTTATACCCGAAGACCAACAGAGATGACGTCGGGTGGAGTGCGACATCAGCCGAAGCCGGACCCGGACTTTGGAATCCGGCCGACTGCAGGGCTGCCTGACGACAGGACAACCCACTTGTTATGACTGCAGATGCTATCCAGTTCGGACATCTACATTTATGGTAGGTACAAAACTGTACTTTATGTGCTATATAAACAAGCAAGGGGGCACACATTCATACCCCCTCTGCAGGCAAGCCATGACTCTGTGGAGCACAGCACTAACCTATCAAGTATATCTACAAGCACAATTCCTGCCAGGAAAGAAAAATACACTGGCAGACGAATTAAGCAGAAATCTCATGGATCTGTACGAATGGAAACTAAATCCACAGGTCTTCAGCATAACAAAGAAATGGGGACGCCCGGACATAGATCTTTTTGCCTCCCCTCACAACTGCCAACTACAGAAAATCTGCACAAGAACTTATGTGGATGCTCTTTCATTCAGCTTTAAAACCCTGACAGTTTATGCCTTCCCTCCACTGCCTCTTCTTCCCAAGGTACTCCTAAAAGTCAGACAAGAGAAACCAAAAATGATCCTGATTGCCCCAGACTGGCCACGCCAGCACTGGTACCCAATCCTAAAGAGCTCGTCTCGAGGCCCAGCCTGGCCTTTACCTCAAATTCCTCATCTTCTGACTCAACAAAACAATCAGATTCTACACAGTCAACTACGAACCTTAAATCTGGCTGCATGGCAGATATTTTAGCCACTCAGACCACTCCTCTCTCTAAAGCTGTTATGGATGTCATTTTAGAAGCCAGGAGGCCCAGCACTAGGAAATCATATGCAGAAAAATGGAAGAGATTCTGTGCTTGGAACCAGGCACAAGGACTCAAACCGCTTGTTCCAAATATACCTCAGATTTTACAATACCTAACTGAGATGCTGGACAAAGGCCTATCCTTTTCATCTATTAAAATCCATGCCTCTGCCATTTCAGCTCATTACAACATGGAACCTGCTATTTTTTCACATCCACTGCTAAGGCAGTACCTCAGAGGGGCAAGAAACATAAGACCCCCAAGGAGAGCACCAGTACCTACTTGGGACCTCAATTTTGTATTAGAAAAGCTCACACTGCCCCCTTTTGAGCCAGCCAACACAGCTGATGTAAAATTCTTATCATGGAAAACTGCTCTGCTCCTAGCAATGACTGCAGCAAGAAGAGACTGAGTTACAGGCATTAATGGCAGTGGAACCTTTCATCATTTTTCATCAGGACAGGTCTAAGGACGAACCCAACATTTATGCCAAAGGTGGTTTCCAGTGTGGCTCTTAACCAAACCATTCATTTGCCAACTTTCTATCCAAATCCCCAGAATAAAGGGGAGAGACTTCTGCACACTTTGGATATACACAGACGGCTACAATTCTACTTGGACAAAACAAAAGCTTTCAGAAAAACTGAGCAACTGTTTGTAGCTTATGCTGCAGGATCACAAGGAAATCCTATCTCAAAGCAGACTATTTCAAAATGGATAGGACACTGCATTCGCTTCTGCTATGCACAACATGGCAAACCAGTGCCTAAGGGCATAGGGCCACATTCTACCAGAGCAGCAGCCACTTCAGCAGCCTTTCTCAGAGGAGTACCAACCAAAGACATTTTAGAAGCTGCAACCTTGAGTTTAGTGTACACTTTCACTAAGCACTACCACTTACCTCTCTACTAAGTCCAGAGCAGGCTTTGCCACTGCAGTTCTGCAGGACCTGGTAGCCTCTCCTAATCCTATTTAGGCCCAGCCACCCAACCTCAGCTTTGCGATTCAACCGAAGTGTAATGACTGCAACAGTGAAACATGATGAACATAGTACAGCTGTGTACCTACCATAAATGTAGATGTTTGAGTGTATCACTGTTTGCAGTCCAGGTTACCCACCCACCACCCCCCTTTCTCTTTGCTGGGTCCTTTTTTGTACTGCTCAACTGTGATGTATTTGCTTGTAGATGAAGGAAATTTTATTTTGGTACATGCATGTTTTTTGGCATAATTTTTCCAGCCTTTCCTTTTTTGGGGGCACCTGACATCTGGGGCAAGAAAAACTGAAAAATGGCATGTGTTGCATTTTTTATACCCCTGGTGCACTGACATCCGGGAAGAAGCGACAGCAACTGACGCAAGACCTAGACTTTGGAACTCGTGCCGACTGCGGGTTGCCTGCCAGCAGGATAACCCAAGTGTAATGACTGCAACAGTGAATACACTCTAACATCTACATTTATGGTAGGTACACAACTGTACTTTTCTCTCCCTTTTCAGACTAACTTCCTATATCAGCTCATTAAGTAGGATTTGGGGTAACAGCTATTAAAATACATATTACATAATAAATTACATTCTTCTTGGAATTGCTTGTACAGTGTTATATGGGCTGCTCTAATTGTCCCTTGATAACCACTTTTTTGAAAAAGGGTGTGCACTGCAAAAATGCCAAAAAGTGTTTGAATGTGTTGGCTTCCTATAAGTAGTTGACAAATACCTCTCATTATTAAAATCTTTTATAACCAAGACCACCAAGTATGCTGCCTGCATCATACTAAAATTGTATGAAAGCCATACAGTTGGTAATTTCATTGATATAATTCATAAAATATGAGCTGTTCCTCACTATCCTGCCATACAATATAAATACCATCCAAATAATGTAAGTGTAGCCTAAATTTATTCTTAAACTGACTTTCAGTTATATAAATGTTCCCATTGCAGCATCACCACATTTGCAAATGATGAGCCAACTGGCAAACCCATTGCTACATCGTCTTTTTGTACAAACTTTTGTTCTCAAAGTAAAATTTTTTAGTATGATTTGCAACAACTCCTCAGACATTAATCCTACCTGAGAAGCCCCCTTCCTTACCATATCTATAAACCATGTTATGCCCAAAGTGTGTAGGGGATAACTGCTACTGTGACCAAAATATTAGTAGCATAAAATTCCAAGCTATTAATTTTGTCCAAAAATTGCCACAAATCCTTACATAAATTAATTTCTTCATTAAGTAAGCGTTTTAACAGAGTATCTAAATACTTAGCAGAAGCACATAAAATAGACCCCCTCCCATCCACAATGAGATGCATGGGTGGATTTTCCAAATTTGTGTTTTTCATGTACTCCCAAAAACTTAAGAAGAGTTGGTGAATTAATTGATTATTCAATCCCTATTCTGCTTTCAATGAACATGTCCTTTAGTTGTCATCTAGTTTTATAATAAGTCATGTTAATCTCGTTTTTTGCTAGGCATATATGCCTTTCCTTCCAAAATCACCTGCATATGTTTGATATAGTCATCATTATATATCAGAATTAACCCACCCCCTTATCAGTATTCCATTGCTCTTCTATTATTCCCTTTAATAAACTGAATCTTCTCCAAATCTTTTGAACAATTCTTATGCTTTACATCATTCTTCCGAGTGTTTTTATTTAAACTTGCTCTAATATCCAGTTCACATATTTTTTCATAAATACCTAACAAGGGATGTATGGGTGGGTTAATAGTACTAGGAATATACAGTACATTATTGTTAGACATTTTAGACCTATCTAACATAATTTGCAGATTGTTTGAATGTACAGCTTAAGATCCATTAGAGCATCTGTAATTTTAGCTTTTTCTTGACAATATGAAGGTGTTGCCCCTCGTAAATAAATCTGCACATGTCTCAATCAATTTCTAGCTCTGTAAAGTTGTAAATTCTAAAGTCACCTTTCACTTGTGGTATTAACTTTTTACAAGATCTTCATGATTGTTCACTGTTATAAACCCATTTTCCAGTACCTTGTTAGGCATCGTATTTGTAATAGTAAAATCCAGTTCCCAGTTACCATACCCATTAAATTCAATTGATTGAAATGGGAATGTTTGTCCATGTGAAGGAGATTTTATAAGTTCACTCTGTTGCAGCCCAGTAAGTACATATGGTTGTAAAAAGGAGGCTTGACCATGTAAGAGGAATCCCATTGGTTCACTCCATTGCATGAGGTTGTTCATTTGTAGTCAATGTATTAATGATGATGACAACGTCTTCTTGAATGTGACCCCCTGTAATTCTATTGGTCATAAAATGGAAGCCTGTTCCTGTGAGGGGAATCCCGTTTGTTCCCTTTGTTGAAACCTTGTTGGTTGTTGAAACCCCATTGGTTTTTCTGGTGCC